>NC_069070.1:54420668-54728683 GCF_025698485.1 Gossypium arboreum
TATAAATACTAGGCTTGAAACATGTAGAAAGAACTTTTGATGAGTTTTATAACTATTGTGAGTGTTCAACTCTCTTTGTTCTTTCTTGACTCAAATTGACTTATCAAGTACATCTTGTGGCGTCAATCTGATTCCTTTTGAACTTATCACTTCTTCGAAGTGTGGCGTTCACCCCATACCGCTTGGTTCTTATCTCCTTATAGATAGTGGGTCACGATCAAGTTATCTTTTCCCTATCCATCTTAAGTGTTGTTATAAGAAATAGGTCAATATTGTCTTATAATATTGGTTCCTTCTTCTGCCTTAAGCCTAAACATATCCTACCCACAAACACCTTTTTTGTTTAACCCAACTTCTTCTATTTTTCAACCTTACCAAAAACTCAATTCGATACTTCTTAATTTTTGATCGGGAACTCTTGTGCCTCGAATCATCAAATGAATACGAGATCGCATCAAACACGTACTAGAAATCTACACTAAATACATCACATGACACTTAGGTAACAAAATGAAAATAAAATATGTTGTGGACACAATTGCAAACAAACTAAATATTGAGACATAAGAAAACTAAAATGTAAACAACAAATAAAAAAAACTTGAATGATGGATTTTCATTTCAACTTTGGGCTTTCCATGTTGTTGAGCACAATTAACTTAAAACGACCCATGTTTGATCCATTCATAAGTCATTCTATCCAAATCAATACATGATTTGACCAAGCTCACATCATCCCCTCCCACTTCGAAAAGATTTATCCTCAAATCAGGTCATTTGCTCAAAAAAAAAAGGTTTTGGTAGTCACAACCCCTTGAAAAACACTTTCTTAGGGTTACTTAGAGAAAAATAATTTTGAAAACCTAAAACCAGACAATGCTTTAAGAACAAAAAAGTTAAAAACTCGTTCAATACTTCTTTCTTCAAAATGATTTATCTCCAATTCATATCCTACAACAAGACAAAACAATCAGAAATATTACAAATTATAAACACAATAGGTTTTCCTGAATTCCTTTTTAAAAGTTTTTCACAATTATTTACTTTGGGATCAAAGACATGGTTTTGCCTTACCAACTCAACATGAATCAAAAACCTCCTTTTTAGAAGCGAAGAATAAACATTGAACAACAAAAATTTATCCACATAATTACTCAATATGAAATTTTGATGCTCAACTTCTCCTAACATTGAAATAGTAAAACAATCTCTCGGATTGAAAACATGATTTTGATCCCCCATTCCATCATGAAACAAATACCTCGTATCCAAAAACCAACCACCAGTATCAAACAAGGAAAAGTTGGGTAGATGAGTATCCACGTAAGAGTTACCCACTAACTTTCTTTGAATAAACTTAGTGAACCATAAAGTTTTCCAACGATGATTCAAAAATTTCACATAGTCATCAATATTAATCAATTCAAGATTTTTATGTGAAAAACCATTTTCAATAACACTAGGCCAACAAAACAACTCACCATAGTGAAAATTTTTTAAATCAAAAGCAAACTCATCGACAATTTTCAAAGAATGCCTTCTTGGTTTAATTTCCAAAAGTTCCTTACCTACCTTACCTTCTGGTCTTTGTGGATAATTTTCAAATTCTCACTTGCCTTTCTTGCACAAATGGAATTGTCTCTCATCGAATGAGTAATGAAGTTTTAAATCTACCAATGGATCTTTAGAAACCTATAATAGAGAGCAATCACCAAGCGAACTCGAATGTCGATTAGTTAAATCATCCTTTACTTTTGCTTGAACATGTTCTTGCTTTTCTCTCTCTTCTTTTCCTTTTTCACTTTCTCATTCAATCTCTTTTTCTTCCTCAACCTCTTTTATTTTTTAAAACTCACTCTAATTTTTCATTTTTTTCATTTAATTTTTCTTTTCTCTCATTTTCACTCTTTTTTTCATTTGCATTTTCTCTTTGCTATTTCTTTCTCACTCTATTTTCTTTTCCCTCTTACTCATTTTCCTTTTCTTTCTTGTTTCCTTTCTCATACTTTTATTTTTCATTTTCTTTCTAGCTTGCTTTCTCTCACTTTATTTTTGTAATCTTACTTAATTCTCATAAAACTACGTTGGTGTTAAAGGCAAAACAACACAATTTGCGAACTTGTCATCACTAATGAAAATAATAGATTGCTAATCTAAATCTAACTCTTTTGATATGTCGACGATAGAGAAATCACTTCCCTTTATAACAATCAAAGTTTCATCCTCTCCACGATCGATTTCGTCATAGTCAGAAGGCAACTGGATATTGTTCTTGGCGACAACTGGAATACTTGTAGCAAATTCAGAAATGGTAAATCCCTCATCAATTCTTATAGGTTCCATATCCAAAAGATTGTGGTTATCATCGTCTTCACTCTTGGAACCCTCATCTTCTTGAATGGACAACAAAGAATTCTTGTGCTCGTTGCTCAAGATTGTTGGTTTGACATGGCAATCACTTTCTGATACTCTGTTTTATCAAAGGAATCACAAGCTACTGTCTCCATTGTCTCTAAGTGGTCCAACTTGGGCTCAATTAGAAGAAGACTTTCTTTACCCATGGCCTCACCACTCTTTTCTACAGTAGGGAGGTCAAAAGTCTCTTTCAACACCTCATCAAATGGCTCTTCCATAGGTTGTATGCCCAAGGACAAAGGTTTCCACGCATGCAAGGTAACTATCCTTTATTTCCAAGGACAAGGTCATTGGACGAGCATTGAGTAGTTACTTTCATAATGGTATGTCGTGTGACAGCCCAAAATTGACCCTATTCGGAAGGTGGTCTCGGGACCACAAAACCGAGGCATAAAAATAATTTAAAATTTATTTCGATGCCTATAATATGTGTGTATCCATGTATGACATTTTTTGATGATTGATTTAGTGTTATAAAGGTGAATTTCACTAGAAAGGACCTAGTAGTGAACTTTGAAAGTATGATGGGGAAATGTGTGATGACTAGTTGCTCATGCATGCAAAAATAAAGGATTTGCATGTCAAATTTCCCCAAAAGAAGCTAGTGGCCGCCATGACATGGTTTATGGGCAAAGAAAACATGTTGAAACATGTTTTGTTAATGCATGATGAATTAAATGATAAAATAATTAATGATGTTGGAGGAGAAACAAAAAATCAAGAAAATAGCTCATCCTCCCCCCATTGCCGTGCAAGTGAAAGAAAAACAAGAAAAAATTGTTCATCCTTGTTCTTTCCTTTTGGCCGGAAATACTAAGGAGGAGATAGGAGTTTTGCTTCATGCTTTGTTTGGAAGAGAACAAGAAGGAGATTTGGCTAAATTTGCATCAAGATTAAGGTATGTATGAGGTTGTGTTGGGAGTTTCATGCATGTTTTGGTTGCTAACTTGATGTGCATGTTAGCCATGGCTCAAATCTTTGTTATGCCATGGAAATGGTGTTTGGCCAAAGTTGTTATGGTGATAAAGCCATTGCATGCTAAGTGTGAAGCTTGATGATGATGCATGCAATGATGGATTGTCTACTCTTGAGTAAGATTTTGAGTTTTCTTGTTGTTTTATCATGATTGAAGTTGAAAAGGAGCATGATTGCCATATTCGGCCATGATGCATTCATGAGCATGGTTCATGCTTCTTGCATGTTAGTTAAAATTTGTGTTTTGGATGGCTATGGACACCTTGAAATTCGGCCATGCTCATATATGTATATATATGTTTGCACATGATGTTTTGGTTATGAAGGAAGTGATGAATAAGTTTGTTTAAAAAAGAAGATGTTGAAGAATAATTGTGAAATTGCAAGCACAATTCGGCCTAGCACACATATAAGTGCTTGATGCTATATTATAAGTTTTGAGCCACAATATGCAAAGCATTAACTAGTAAAAAGGCATGCTATTTTTGTGAGGTATTAAGTGCATAATTGGCCTCAACATGTACATGAATATTCGGCCTTGGGTAGCCTATTGAAGGCCTTAGCATTTCCTTGATGCTCAAATAAATTGTATTGAATTGCTTGATGTAGTATAAAATGTGCATGACCATTGTGTATTCAAGCTAAAGAGTGGCCATATGACCATTTAAATTCCTTGTCATATTCGCCATAAGCTAGCACAATGAGGTTTTAATAAATTGAATTTGTTTGAATTAGCTCAAGAGCTAAGAGGTCCGCAATTGGACAAGGGGAAGGAAAAAGTGATCGAATAGCCGTAAAAGCCGTTCGACAACAACCGAGGTAAGTCCTCAAGAAGTGACCTTACTTGAATTATGTGAGATGAAATATGGATGTGTATGATTATTGATTATGTGTGTATGAGTATTTGAATTCCACCGGGCTAAGTCCCAAGGCGAATATGCTAATGATTATAATTGTGTTTGAGCCTTAGTAACGAAAATGAAATATGTATGTCCAATGATTATTGATGTATGTGTGCATGGAAATTGAATGATATCCGGCTAAGCCCAAGACAATTATGCTGAAAATTACATCCGGATTAAGACCAAGGCAATTGTGCTAGTAGCTATATCCGGGCCAAGACCAAGGCATTCGTGCAAGTTGTTAAATCCGGGCTAAGACTCAAGGTATTTGTGCAAATCGTGATATCCGGGTTAAGTCCGTGAGGCCTTGGTGCGGGTTACCATAACCGGGCTATGTCCCAAGGCGATTGAACGAGTAGCGACGTCTGGTTAAACTCAAGGTATGTGATTTGAAAATTATAAGCTTGCTGGAAAATTTCAGCTAATGCACTTGTGAAATTTCCCAATGACAAGGTAAGTGCGGTGTGTGCTTTGCGCTAGGAGTAAGAGCGATGAATATCCGCTCCTATGATGGAGCGAGTTATCGGCCTTAATGAAGCCGTTATTTGTGTATGAACATAAGTGTTGGGATGGTGAAGTAAATACGATTATGTGAATGTGCATTAATGAAATGATGCATTTGGTTATGTGAATGTATTGCTTTAATTAAAGCTGATTATATTCCTTGAGACTTACTAAGCATAAAATGCTTACCCGCTGCTTTGGCTCTGTTTTATAGATTTCGCTCGATAGCAAACGGATTCGGGATCAATAAAGTCGAAGTCATCCACACTATCCACGCCTCTATTTTGGTATAAATTTTGGTTGAACTTTGAAATGGCATGTATAGGACTACCCTTGTTGGTTTAAAATGTGGCGATGTATATGTATACGGCCATGCGAAAATGGCTCGTAAAAGGAAGCATGAACTTCTACTATTTATGGTTTGAATGTATATATATGGTGTCATGATGTGATTATGGATCGGAATGGGAGTGTTGGTCACATGATCAGCCATTGGTATGGTTAAAATGATCATATGTGAACCTATGTATGGCAAGACTAGTTGGTTGATGGAGACTACAAAATAGATAAGACCTACCTTAAAACAGATGCTGCCAGCTGCAGTGACGTGAATGTGAAAAATCACCAAAATTGTAGGAATGGTATTAAATAGTGAATAAGCTATGTAAATGAACCTTGATGAGTCTATTTTCATATGGAAGAAGCGAAATGATCATAGGAGTTACATGTTAAGAGATATTGAAGCTATTGTGAAACAGGGCCAGAATGGTTTCTGGGTCCCCTGTTGCAACTTTAAAAATTAACTATAAATTATCCAGAAAGAATTAGGAGACATACCTTATATTTACAGATTCCATTTTGAGTCTAGTTTCATTAGAAACAAACGGCACCAGCATTAAAGCCCTGTACAGAGAGATATTCAAGTTATACCGCGAGAAGGTCAGAGCAGTCGATCCCTGTAACATGGGTGACTTTAACTAATAAACTGTACCAATTGGCCCGACCAAAAATTCTAGAAATAAATCCATGGATGGATATATGAGTCTAAATTCAGGGAAAATTTACGAAATCAGTTTCCGAGTTTTGAAACTCGAGATATGATGTTTAAGGCGACGGTGACGCAATCTTCCAGCCTGACTGGAAATGCCAAATTGGTGGGCAAAACATGTGAACTTGGCTTGTTAACCCCTCGTGTCCGACACCGGCGATGGTCTCGGGTTCGGGGTGTTACATGTCGTTTGGGAGAACTTAGTCACGATATTAATTTTGTGACTATATAACTTTATAATTAATAGGAAAGAATCCAAAACTTAATTATAAATCATTTGAGCCTCAACTACATGTGTCCAATTTGTCCCTCCACTAACTCATTGAAACCAAAAATAAATTGCATATTTGAATAGAAATGAACGGAATGAATAGAAAAAGAGAAATGAGAAATATTCAGGAATAAATACATAGGTTTTATTGTGAAATGTTGGTAATAATGGATTGTTTCAAGGTTCTTTGTAACATTGGTTAAATTGGATTTTTTGTAATAGTTAAATTTCAAGTTATGAGCTTAAGGACTAAATGGTAAAAAAAAATAGTAGGGGCAGTTTCATAATTTACATAAAAATGAATTATGGATTAAATTGCAGTTTAGCATTAGTTAATTGAATAAAACTATTGTTTTAGATCACGAGCGTGTTGATGATCGTGGAAAAGAAAAGATTTCAGAGTAGTTCCTGTACTTTAGCGATTACTGCAAACTAGTCCTGTGATGTGAGCTCATATTCGTTTGTTGATTATGAGTCACAAGAGTTCCCGATCGAAATTAAGAAGTATCAAAACAATGGACTAAGTATAGGTTGACAATGGGAATGGCAGGCTATGTAAAAAGGGTGTTTTGTTTGTTGGGAATGGAAAAGTTTTAATTCGGTTTAAAGGCTGAAGAATGAACTAATATTAAAGGAAAATACTAACCCAATTCTTATATTAGCACTTAGGATGATTATGATAAGGATAACAAAAGAAAACTATGACCCTCTATCTAGCAAGATAGGAACCAGTCGATATAAGGGTGAACGCCACACTTCTAAAAAGCGATAAGTTCAAAGAAAGAATTAGATTGATGCCACAAGGAAGCTTGATAAGTCAATTTGAGTCAAACATGAACAAAGAGATAGAACACTCACAATAAGATAAAAATTCATCAAAAGTTCCTACAAAGTGTTTCAAGCCTAGTATTTATAAGTTGTACAAGAAATCAGTCGAATAGGCATGTTCACAATCAGATTGAATATGCTTAATGACCATTAATTTATCCAAGACAGCCCTTGAGAGTTTCTAGATGTAGGTAACACTAGAAGCCTTGTTCACATTGTGACATTTGCATTCCTAAATAGCCAATTCGTTGGACCTTAAAGATTAGTTGAATGTGCATGGAGTTAAAAGGTTGAAATTCTGTGAACATGAATTGATGCTACTTGGAAATTTGAATGGTTTTGTAGCTCATTATTGTGGCTTGTGTCACATGAAGAGTCTTCAAGTGTGAACAGCAAGAATTGAATGGCTTCATAGGTGCAAACTTAGTAGCCAACTGATTGGTTAAGTGTGGACACATTTGATGCCTTGGCTTTCCACGAAAAGGCACTTGGAATGTTGTGTGCAGCACCTTCCACATGCATGCAAGTCCAAGTGCATGGAGCTCCATAAATGCGGTTCAGTGAGCATCAATTATGCATGCATCAGCTTGAGAAGAAGTTTCTTAGTAGCAACCAATGTGAAAAACCTGGCCAATATTAAGACAATGTTTAAATGCACATTAAGATAAGATTTAATCACACTTTAATTTGTTTAAACTTAGACAAACATTAATGTAACATCAAATTAAGACACATAATTAAAACACATATTAATGATGTTCAAACTAAGACATAATTAAAGACACAAACTAAAATAAATAAAATGGATAGCAATTCTTATTTCCAACAACCGAATTAAACGTATTGATTTAAGGCTTTATTTGAATCACATTACATGGAATGCATGGAGTGCATGCCCAAGGTGATCAATTAGTCTCATGACAGGTTCTGCCCAAACTTGATCAATGATACCCGTGATAGCTTCCTTGAACTTCTTAGCTCGTGCATGAGTAATTGGTCCTATTGGCATCTCAATTGGATCTTGCGATGTTTCACGAGCTATTTTGGTTGAATCCATGTCCATGCTCGCATCATCTTGTAAGTTTGTTTTATGTTTATGTATGGTTAAATTCATTTCCTTGTTAGTGATTTAATCTTTAAATTTTGTTATGTATTGATGTTTAAATGTTGAACAGCACTATTATTCAAGCTTAATGCCTAGTAGGTTTAGTGCCTAGTAGGCTTAATGCCTAGCAGGCTTAGTGCCATTGTCATTTAGGCTTAGTGCTTAGCAAGATTAATGTCGAGGTTGTTCAAGCTTAATGCCTAGTAATCTTAGTGCCGATGTTATTCAGGCTTAGTGCCAGTGTTATTCAGGCTTAGTGCCTAGCAGACTTAGTGCCGCTGTTATTCAGGCTTAATGCATAGCAGGCTTAGTGCCGATTATATTTAGGCTTAGTGACTACCAGGCTTAGTGTCGATGTTATTCAGACTTATTGCTAGTGTAATAAATGTTAATGTCCCTTAGAAACTTGGAAATTGATAGTAAATGAGTTAACTTATTGAACATACTAAGCTTCTTCGTGCTTATTCGTTTAATTTGATTTTGTAGGACCTTTGGAATCATTGTATGGATTGGATTGGCTTGGAAGCTGACACACTATCATCTATACTTTGGTAGTCATTTTGTACTTGTTTGAAGTTGGGTTAAAGTAGCATGTAATAGGAAGAGTCTTTAATATTATGATTTTTGTTGATAAACCGTAATTTATACATATTTTTATCCCACGCTTAGCACATTTATGGATGATTTCTCCTTAGATTTGGTGAATTCAATGCTCCTAATCCGTTAATTTCATGTTTCATACTTAGGTGAACGTAGGCGAGTAAAAAGAGTGAGAAATAGGCCGAAAATGGAGAAAATAGGCCAACGTGGGAAATCAACACGGCCTGGACTTCCCTACACGGGTATACCACACGCCCGTGTAGTGTTAGCAGACTCTAACACGGCCTAGACTTCCTTACACGGGTAGACCATATGGCTGTGTCTATTCAACAGACTCGAACACAGGTTGAAGCACTTGCACACGAGCGTGTCCCTTTCAAGCCTAAGTTTAGTCCTATTCGAAAAAGGCCACTCTTGAGGGCTTCGAAGCATTCTAAAGCCTCTATAAACACCTCAGGAGCTACCTAGAAGGGAGACATGGAGTAGGAAGTAAGGAATTACTCGAAGAAAGTCGATTGGTCCATCTCAGAAGCTTGATTATCCTTCAAGACTGAAGATCTCCCTTCAATTTCCTTCAGGAGTTTTTGGGTTTTCTTTATGTTTTGTTATCATTATTCTTCTGAGATGTTTTCTTTTACACTTATGAACTAAATCCCCTAAATACCTAAGGGAAATAAAACCTAAGATGGATCTTGTTATTATTTTCTGAATTATATGATAAATATTTGACTTGTTCTTAATTATGAGTTCTTAATTCTTGTTTTAGTATTCCAGGATATTGATTCAAGTATTGATGTGCTTATTCAAGGTGACATAATTTTGCTGGATTAGGGTGAAACCTAATAAAGAAATCTATAGATTGAGTTAATGCAACACTAGGGGTTTTAATTAAAAATAGATTTCAATTAATCAACCTAGGGTTAGACATTGTTAGTCTCAAGAGAGATAATAATATAAATTAGGGATTTCTACGGATCAAGTCAAATGAATAAATCGTCTAATTCAGAGTCAATAACAAGTGAAGTCTAGGTGGATTTTTCCCTTGGGTATTGTCCAAATCATTCAGTTTTCCCAAAAGTTATTTCCCCAATTTACTTTCTGTGCATTCTTAGTTTAGTAATTAGTTTAGATAAAATAAACCTTTTATTTTTAGGCTAGATAATAAAAAGAAAGTTAATACTAGTACTTTTAGTTCCTTTGGGTTCGACATCTCGGCCTTGCCATAAGCTATACTATTGTTCGATAAGGTGCGCTTGCCTTTGTCGTGATAATAGTTAGTTTTCAAGAATGGTTAATTATAAATTTAAAACTTATCACGAGACATAACAATCAAGTTTTTAGCACCGTTGCCGGGGAACTAAGATATTAGGAACACTTAATTTTTATTTCTTTAGCCATTTATTTTAGCACCGTTGTCGGGACCATTACTTTTTTATAGTGAGATTGATCGTACAGCTCGCAGAAACCAAAGAGAAATAAAGCGAAGCCTAAGATACACAAAAGAAGAGCAAGAAGACGATATTCACACCATAACCGAGGAGATGGCTGAAAATCAAGAAAATTCGCTACCTCCTGCGATTGCTGTTGATCCAGTAAATCATAATCTTACTCCATGTACTATGTATGATTATGCTAAATCTAATTTAACAGGAACTGAATTGAGTATAGTTAGGCCTGCTATTGCTGCAATTAATTTTGAACTGAAACCTAACACGATTCAAATGATACAACAGTTTTGTTTAGTTTGATGGTTTGCAGGACGAGGATCCAAACACTCATTTGGTGAATTTTCTGGAGTTTTACAACACTTTTAAGATCAATGGCATTTCTGAAAATTCCATTCACCTTCGGTTCTTTCCCTTTTCATTGAGGAACAAAGCTAAACAGTGGTTGAACTCGTTACCACGAGGGTCAATCACTGCTTGGGAACAAATGACCGAAACATTCTTACTTAAACATTTTCCGCTGGCTAAAACGGTTAAATTGAAGAATGGTTTCTTTTCTTTTGTGCAGATGGATCTAGAAACACTCTATGATGCATGGGAGAGATACAAAGATCTTTTGAGAAGGTGCCCTCACCATGGTTTACCACTCTGGCTACAGGTTCAAATTTTTCACGATGGCCTGAATCCTTCAACTAGACAGATAATTGATGCAGTTGCTGGTGGGACTATAATAATAAGACACCTGATGGGGCTTATGGATTTATAGAAGAGATGTCACTGAATAATTATAAGTGGCAAGTCATGAGGACAAAGCCAACGAAAGCAGTCGGCGCTTTTCACGTCGATTTGGTCACCATACTTTTGAATAGAAAAATTGATGGTTTACTTGTTTCTTCACAGGTTCACCAAGTAATGCAATGCAACGCAATTGGAAGAGGACGAGCAGTTTAGAATACCGATTTTATTACCACAATATGGAAAACGAGCAATTAAATTATATGGGTAATAATCCTCGACCTTAAAATAATCCTTATAGTAATACTTACAATGCAGGATGGAGGAACCACTCAAATTTCTCCTGAGGAGACCAAGGGAATCAGAGACCACCACCCCCTCCAAGCTTCCAACAACAACCTTACCAGCAAGAGAAAAAGCTGAATCTTGAAGAGATGTCAAAATTTATTTCAGTAGCGGAAACCCATTTTCAGAACACTGAAACTGCACTTAAAAATCAGCAAGCATCGATCCAAGGGCTCGAGAATCAAATTGGACAGCTGGCTAAGATGATTTCAGAGAGACCACCAGGAAGTCTACCTACTAATGCTGAATCTAATCCAAAAGAGCATGTAAAAGCTGTTACACTAAGGAGTGGAAAAGTGTTAGCTGAATCTAAAAAGAAGCCACCATAAGAAGTTGACAAAAACAAAGGAGAGGAGGTAAAACCCGAAAACAATGACAATCCAATGCCAGAGGAATATAAACCACTAATCCCATATCCAGCAAAGTTGAAGAAAGACCGCATGGATGCATAATTCGGTAAATTTCTTGAACTTTTTAAACAACTGCATATTAACTTACCTTTTGTTAAAGCTATATCATAGATGCCTACATATGCCAAATTTTTAAAGGAGCTTTTAACAAACAAAATGAAGTTTGAAGACCTCTCTACAGTAGAACTTAATGAGGAGTGCTCAGCCATACTCCAAAATAAACTGCCAACCAAACTGAAAGATCCAGGAAGTTTTACTATTCCCTGCTTAATTGGTAGTTTGAATGTTGATAAGGCACTAGCTGATTTAGGCGCTAGCATTAATTTCATGCCATATAAAATGTTTAAACAACTTGGTCTTGGGGAACCTAAACCCATTAGGATGAGTATTCAATTAGCTGATAGATCTGTTAAATATCCTAGAGGAATTATAGAGGACGTACTTGTAAAAGTAGATAAATTTATATTCCCTGTTGATTTTCCCTGTTGATTTTGTTGTGCTTGACATGGATGAGGATGTTGAAGTGCCTTTAATCTTAGGTCGTCCTTTTTTAGCCACTGCTAGGGCTGTTATTGATGTGGGTGAGTGTAACGTCCCCACGCCTGAAACCGTCACCGGAGTCAAGCTTGAGGGGTTACCGAACATAATTTATCAAATTAAGAACTTCAAATAATTTGTTTCTACATTCACAGCTTTCTAGCTACACGCGTCACAGTTACAAGAAAAATCATATCTCGAGTTAAAAAACTCAAAAACAAGATCTGTAAATTTTCCTTAAATCTAGACTCATATATATATTTACTAATTTTTTTTCTAGAATTTTTGGTTGGGCCAATTAGTACAGTTTATTAGTTAAAGTCTCCCCTATTTCAGGGTTCGACTACTCTAACCTCTATGTATTACGAATCAGATATATCTCTATACAAAATTTCAATGACTATTAGGTTTGTTTCTCTTAAAACTATACTCAAGAAGGAATCTGTACATATAAGAAAAACTTCTAATTATTTTTGTAAAATTTATTATGAATTTTTAAAGTCAGAATAGGGGATCCAAAAATCACTCTGGCCCTGTTTCGTAAAAGTTTAAATATCTCATAGAATATAATTTATATTCCTGTTTTGTTCAATCCATATGAAAATAGACTCATTAAGCTTCAATTTCATAACTTACTCATCATTTAGTTCCATTTATACTATTTTTAGTGATATTTCAAATTCATGTCATTACTTCAGCAATATTCTATTTTAAGGCAAGTTTCATCTTTCCATGAATTTTTTAACTAGATAACCTATTAAACTTCCATGATATCAAACATGATCTAAATTAGCCATCACCATGACTTATCAATATCAAACATTTTCTCAACCAAACATGGCCATATCATAAAATTATTTACACAAAATAGGTATATTGCTATACATGCCATACTTAAGTAGTTGTACAAGCCATTTACCAAGATAAAAGTCCTTTGGACGGTGTGATCGAACTTTCGACCTGTCCGATTCTGAGCAAAGCTTGTTCAAAACTACAGTGAATGAAAAGGAAGGAGTAAGCATAAATGCTTAGTAAGTTCATATGTAAATAACAAGTAACATAACAATACAAATATACCAAACAACTTTAGCATGGTATCACCAAAACATATATCACATTTCTAAACATCATTCATCATCTTACCACCTTATCGTTGTTGTATCTATTTTCAACCCGAGGGTTAAGAACACGCCTGTCCAAAGTGTCCATTTCACAACACTTACCAAAACATCGCTTGCATCTTAAGTGTTCTTCCATTTCACTAGAAATTTCACCCGTTGAACACATCGAAATACAACTCGGATACACGGATAATTTGCACATAAGTGCCTCATATGTAATCAAGAAATCATGTAACCCGCCCCTAAGTGAACTCGGACTCAACTCAACGAGCTCGGGCGTTCGCATCCATAAGTGAACTCGGACTCAACTCAACGAGTTCGGACATTCACATCCATAAGTGAACTCGGACTCAACTCAACGAGTTCGGATGCTCAACCATCCTAGTGACATGTCACTTGTATCCTAATCTATTCCTAAGGTTCAAACGGGCTTTTTCCCTCAATCTCACATTTGCCGTCTTCCATGGAATATCGGAACCGATACTCGGTAGCAATTCATATTTATCAAGTAGTAAACATAATTTGCATATTACTCAACATTAACCACAAAGCATAATATTTCACGATTAAAAATCAGCATATCATATAATTAACATTAATAACTTAAAAATAACATTTATGCTACATTATTTACACATGAACTTACCTTGGTACCAAAATATAAAGATTTTGCAATTTAGTCCACAATCTTTTCTTTTCCTCGATCACGACTTGAATCTCGTTTCTCTTGATTATGGAGCTTGGAAGCTTGAAACAAACCCTAGCTATGGAGAACCCTTGAAATTTTGGCCTAAAGAAGAAGATGGACAAAAATTGGCTTTTAATTTTGTTTTTAATTCATTTTAATAACTAAATGACCAAAATACCCTTACTACTAAACTTTCCAAAAATTCCTTCCATGTCCTAATTTTTTCCATGAACTTAAAATTGGTCAAATTGCTATTTAAGACCTCCTAATTAATATTCCAAAACAATTTCATACTAAAAACTTCTAGAATGCAAGTTTTGCAACTTATTCGATTTAGTCCCTACTTTCAATTTAAGCACTTTAGGCATAGAATTTCATCACGAAATTTTCACACAATCATGCAATCATATCATAAAATCAAAATAATTGTAAAATAATTATTTCTATCTCGGATTTGTGGTCACGAAACCACTATTTCAATTAAGCCCTAATTCAGGATATTACAGTGAGGGTAAATTAGTACTTAGAGTAGGTGACGAAGAGATTATTTTTAAAATTTATGATGTCATGAGATTTTCTACGGAACAGAATGACTCATGTTATTTTATTAACTCTATTGATCATGCTACTCAAGATTCTTTTCAAGAAATCGTACACAAGGACACGATGGAACTATGTCTTGCCCAAGGAGAGGGGGTGGATGATGATTCTGAGATACGAACCAAACTAAATTCCAATGAAACCTCTTCAAGGCTAGTAGAATATAAGGGTATTAAGTTAAATTATGAACTTAAGTAAAAACCCTCTATTGAAGAACCTCCCAAACTGGAACTTAAACAATTGTTGAATCACTTGGAATATACATTCCTTGGAAACAATTCTACATTACCGGTAATTATTGCATCTAACTTGCAACCCAAGGAGAAAGAGGAATTACTCCAAGTATTAAGAGAGCATAAAAGGGCCATAGCTTGGAAAATTTCTGACATTAAAGGGATCATCCCTTCTTTTTGCACCCACAAAATTTTAATGGAAGATGAATATAAGCCATGTGTGCAAGCCTAAAGAAGACTGAACCTCACCATGAAGGAAGTTGTTAAAGCTGAGGTAATTAAACTCCTAGATGCTGGAATTATTTATCCTATTTCTGACAGTTCTTGGGTAAGTCCAATGCAGGTTGTTCCTAAGAAATGAGGCATGACTGTTGTAGCCAATGAGAAGAATGAATTATTCCCAACAAGGACAGTCATAGGTTGGAGAGTTTGCATTGACTATAGGAAGCTGAATGACACCACAAGAAAAGATCACTTCCCCCTTCCATTCAATGACCAAATGTTAGAAAGATTATCAAAGCACATGCACTACTACTTCTTAGACGGACTCTCTAGCTATTTTTAAATCCCAATAGCTCCTGAAGATCAAGAAAAGACGACATTTACATGCCCATACGGTGCGTTTACTTATCGTAGAATATCTTTTGAATTATGTAATGCTCCTGCTACTTTTCAGCGTTGCATGATGGTCATTTTTTACGAACTCATAGAAGACATCATGGAGGTATTTATGGATGATTTCTCAGTTTTCGATAACTCTTTCCATCTTTTCCTTAAAAATTTAAAATGAGTCTTAATAAGATGCGAGGAAACAAATCTTGTGCTCAATTGGGAAAAATGTCACTTTATGGTTCAAGAAGGTATTGTGTTAGGACATAAAATTTATAGTAAAGGGATTGAGGTTGATAAATCTAAAATTGAAGCCATTGAGAAACTACCTCCCCCTAAATCGGTTAAGGCTATTAGAAGTGTTTTCGGACATGCTGGGTTTTATACAAGATTTATTAAAGATTTTTCTAAAATAGCTAAGCCTTTGACTAAATTACTAGAAAAAGATATGCCTTTTAATTTCGATCAGGAATGCTTAGAAGCATTTAATACTTTAAAGGATAAATTGACTAAAGCTCCAATTATAATTGCACTTGATTGGAACTTATCTTTCGAACTAATGTGCGATGCGAGTGATTTTGTAGTAGGAGCAGTTTTGGGACAGTGAAGAGACAAGCATTTTCAACCCATTTATTATGCTAGCAAAACTTTGACAGCCGCACAAGAAAACTACACCACCACGGAGAAAGAGCTGCTAGCTGTGATTTTTGCATTCGATAAATTTAGGCCATATCTAATATTGTCTAGAGTTGTCATTTATACTGACCATTCTGCTCTTTGCTACCTTTTAACTAAGATTGATGCAAAACCTCGACTTATTCGATGGATTCTATTATTACAGGAATTTGACTTGGAGATTCAAGATAAGAAAAGACCTGAAAATCTTGCAGCTGACCATCTTTCTAGGCTCGAAAATTCAAGTACTAAAGAGCCGGATGAAGTTGAAATAAATGAATCACTTGCTGAAGAACAATTTTTTGCTATATCTGATTCGGAGGTACCTTGGTTTGCAGACATTGCAAATTTTCAAGCCGCTAACATTGTCTCAAAAGGGTTGACACATCAGCAAAAGAAGCGATTCTTTACTGATGTGAAAAACTACTTTTGGAAAGGCCATTTCCTTTTCCATATATGTGCAGATCAAGTCATTAGGAGATGCTTTACAAGGTCAGAAGCATTGAATATCTTGGAACATTGCCACTCAGGACCAACTAGAGGACATTACAGTGGAAATAGGACCGCACATAAAATACTCAAATCAGGTTTTTATTGGCCCACACCTTTCAAGGACGCCAACAGGTATGTTGCTACTTATGATAAATGCTAATGAACAAGTATATCTCTAAACGTGACGAAATGCCCCAAACATACATGCTCTCGTGTAAAATATTTGATATATGGGGTATTGATTTCATGGGTCCATTCCCCAGCTCGTTTGGGAATAAATACATATTAGTAGTCGTTGATTATAGGTCTAAATGGGTGGAAGCCCAAGCTTTACCGACTAATGATGCTAGAGTGGTAGTACGATTCCTTAAGAAACTCTTCTCTCGATTTGGAACTCCAAGAGCAATTATCAGTGATAAGGGTACTCATTTTTGTAATGCCCAATTTGATAAGACCCTTAAGAAATACAGAGTTCACCACAAAACAGCTACCCCCATCATCCTCAAACTAGTGGACAAGTCGAAGTAGCAAACCGAGAGCTCAAACGTATCCTAGAAAAGATAGTAGAATCAAACAAGAAGGATTGGGTGATTAAAGTAGATGATGCTTTATGGGCTTATAGAACTGCCTTTAAGACCCCCATAGGAACATCCCCTTACAGACTTGTTTACAGAAAAAAGTTGTCACCTACCATTTGAGTTAGAACAGAAGGTATTCTGGGCTATAAAATTTCTAAACTTTGATCCTAAACTTGCAAGTAAAAATAGGTTGATGCAGTTGAAAGAGTTAGATGAGTGGCGAACCAATGCATATGAAAATTCACGCCTATACAAGGAAGCAATGAAGCACCGCCACAATGTTCGTTTAAGACAACGCAAGCAATTTTAAGTCAAAGATCTTGTCCTGTTATATAACTTGAGGTTCAAATTGTTCCCTAGGAAGCTTAAATCATGATGGTCAGGTCCTTTCGTAGTCCAAATTGTCTTTCCATATGGCACAGTAGAGGTAAGTCACCCATCACAAGGCACTTTCAAGGTAAATGGAGATTGCCTCAAACTCTACAACAGTGAGAATTTCAAAGACGATAGAGAGGAGCTACGGCTCCACAAACTTCCCTAAATATACCCACAAGGTAGAGTCGAGCTTAGACTCTAAATAAGCGCTTCTTGGGAGGCAACCCAAGCACTAACCTCACTAAATAGGGTTTAATTTTCTAACTATTCATAGTTTAACTGCAGGAAATTTTGACATTTGACAGGGGCAAACACAGCCTTACCCACAGGCGTGCTTTAGGTCGTGCTCATACCACGGGCGGTGACATAGCCGTGCTATACGGCCGTGTGAAAGCAGAGCAAAAATTTTCCTAAAACACAGGATTCGATACATTGCCACGACCGTGTGACATGGCCGTGGGCAATCCTATCAAAATAACACGGGCGTGCGCCACATCCGTAGAAGAAACTGAGAAATTAACACGGGTGTGCGGTACGCCTGTGTCACCACCCGTGGTCAAGACTATCAAAAGAACACTGGCGTGCGCATATATACACGGGCATTGGAGAAGCAAACCACATCGCGCACAGTCGTGCGATACAACCATGTGACCTCACGGCCTAGACACACGGGCGTGTCCTCACGCTGTGTGGCGATTCCTCATTTCACGATAAACACGGGCTGGACATAAGCCACACGGGCGTGTGACATGGCCATGTGAGACCAGTGTTGGGCGACACGGTCGTGCCTCTTTTTAAACTCGTTTTACTTTTATTTCTATTTATTTTTGAAGACTCATGTTTTATATTTTTAAACTCTACCTATTTTTATGGTAATCTTCGAATTATTCCCTTAATTCTCCTTCACAATAGTGTCTTCTCATTTACCCCTCAGAATCAGGCCTTGTCTTTAGCTTTATCTTCAGTTCTCGCTCTGGCTAATCCAAGGATTTCATCCACAATCTCAGGGCAGTTTCACTTCTCTTCCTCTCTTTCGATATTATATTTATATCGCTATTATACATCTTTGTACATTGAGGACAATGTACATCTTAAGTGTGGGGGGTTATTTATATCATTATTAGAAAATCCCTGAATTTTTTCTTGTTCTCAAATAATCTTCTCATATCATTATTAGAATGAATTTTGATTAATTTATGATTTTTATTGATATATCTTAAATTAAAACATAGGCATTTATGCATTGATTGTTAGGTTTTAAGGAATTAGAGAATCGAGCATGATAAAGTTGATTTTTGAGAATTAAAAATTTTTAGGTTGTTTCCCCAAGTTTAGGTATTATCTTGAGTTGAAATTCACAGGTTTAACATCAAAAAGCCATAATTTTTGTGAGATCTTGAGTCTTTAGAGCATCTATTATTTCTTTCATGACTTTTATTATTGCTATGAGTACGTCAATATTAATTTATTATTCTAGAACTTGCTTGATTATGTATGTCAAGACCACATCTTTGATTTGATATGTTGAGATAATAAAGGCACTTAGGTTTAACCCACTCACTCCATAACAGCCTACCTTCATAATTAACCCATTAGTGAACCCCCCTTGAGCCTAACAAACCATTCATTATTTACCCTCAATACTAACCCATAAACCATTATTATTGAAATCCCCTCATTTAAATTGATCTTTATTTTTGTCGAGATTTGATTTGAATTAATTACTTAACTATGTTTTATTTTTAGTAAAATCCTATGTTATTTTGACTTGTTCTTAAAATATATATATTTATTATGAAATTATGTAATGCTTAGAGTTAAACAATGTTATCCATGAAGAAAAGCTCAATTAGGAATGTAAATTTTCAATTGTAGTATTTTTCTAGTTAGGTAATTTTTCAATTCAATCTCGATTCTAATCTCCTTTTTCAGCTTATGACCACACCCCCTAACCAAAGCCATGTATCATCTCAATATATAGCGGTGGAGAGTTGATTTTCACGCAAGCCTATGGTAATAACTTTTCATATTGACTAATGAGTGCTAAATTTCCTGTCCTTAAACATCTCGAGTGATTTGAGTGAATCTTTAGTGAGGATGTGAAACTCTGTGATATTTTGAATCAAAGGTGATTACTTAGATGTGGGGAGACACCTATGTTTTCATGATAAAATGCTCAACTTGGAATGTTTGAAACTTTGATGTTCTTCTAGTCGAATTCTCAATGTATGATTACTTATGGTTTATTTTGAAATATTATTGATAGGAATTATAAGTTGAGAAACATGAATTCTTAATTGTGAATTGAGGATTTTGCTTGAGGACAAACAAACGCTTAAGTGTGGGGGTATTTGATAAACTGTAATTTATACATATTTTTATCCCATGCTTAGCACATTTATGGATGATTTCTCCTTAGATTTGGTGAATTCGATGCTCCTAATCTGTTAATTTCATGTTTCATACTTAGGTGAGCATAGAGAGTAAAAAGAGCGAGAAACAGGCTGAAAACGAAGAAAATGGGCTAACGTGGGAAATCAACACAGCCTAGACTTCCCTACATAGGTATACCACACGCCCATGTAGTGTTAGCAGACTCTAACACGACCTGGACTTCCTTACACAAGTAGACCACACGGTTGTGTCTATTTAACAGACTCGAACACAGGTTGAAGCACTTGGACACAGGCGTGACCCTGTCGAGCCCAAGTCTATTCCTATTCAGAAAATGCCACTCTTGAGGAATTTGAATCATTCTAAAGCCTATATAAACACCTCAAGAGGTACCTAGAAGGGAGACACGGAGTAGGAGGCAAGGAATTACTCGAATAAAGCCGATTGATCCATCTCAAAAGTCGAATTATCCTTCAAGACTGAAGATCTCCCTTCAATTTCCTTCAGGAGTTTTTGGGTTTTCTTTATGTTTTGTTATCATTATTATTCTGAGATGTTTTCTTTTACACTGATGAACTAAATCCCCCTAAATACCTAAGGGGAATGAAACCTAAGATGGATCTTGTTATTATTTTCTGAATTATATGATAAATATTTGACTTGTTCTTAATTATGAGTTCTTAATTCTTACTTTAGTATTCCAGGATATTGATTCAAGTATTGATGTGCTTATTCAGAGGAGCAAAAGTCCCTGTCTAAGAGTAGATCTAGCCTAATTAAGCGGAGTTGATTTCACGCCTAGACATAGGAATCCATAGATCAAGTTGATTTTGTCGGATTAGGGTGAAACCTAATAAAGGAATCCATAGATCGAGTTAATGCAACACTAGGGGTTTTAGTTAGAAAGAGATTTCAATTAATCAACCTAGGGTTAGACATTGTTAGTCTCGAGAGAGATAATAATATAAATTAAGGATTTCTATAGATCAAGTCAAATGAATAAATCGTCTAATTCAGAGTCAATAACAAGTGAAGTCTAAGTGGATTTTTCCCTTGGGTATTGTCCAAATCATTCAGTTTTCCCAAAAGTTATTTCCCCAATTTACTTTTTGTGTATTCTTAGTTTAGTAATTAGTTTAGATAAAACAAACCCCTTTATTTTTAGGCTAGATAATAAAAAGAAAGTTAATACTAGTACTTTTAGTTCCTTTGGGTTCGACATCTCGGCCTTGCCATAAGCTATACTACTATTCGATAAGGTGCGCTTACCTTTTTCTTGATAATAGTTAGTTTTCAAGAATGGTTAATTATAAATTTAAAACTTATCATGAGACATAACAATCATTTGTGAATGTGAAAATGGTGAGTACGATCATACTTGTGAAGTTTAAGTTTGAACTTGATGAACTATTAATGCTTATTTAAAGTTAGGTCATTTGTGATATGTTTTGGTAGGTAATTGAACTAAATTGTAAGTTTGAAATAAGGAAATGTTGTCTAGTTTAGTATGAAATGTTTTGGTATAATTGCGGTCCCTTTGAATGGCATATTGGTTAGGTGATTTAGGATGTTTGAAATGGTATGTTTATGCATGTTTGAATGGTGTTTGAAACCCTTGAATCTGTGCTTAAATGGGTTGAATGGTTATGCATGAAATAGGTAGGAAATGGTTTGATTTTAGGTAAATTTTGGGTTCACATGGCCGTGTGAGACACACAGCCGTGCAACATGGTCGTCTGTCATCTCAAAATTTCTTAGGGTTCAAGTCAGCGAGTTACATGGCCTGGCACACAGGCATGTGTGGCAACTCAGAGACTTACATGGCCTAGCACACGGCCTGGCACACAAGTGTATGGGGCATCTTAATAAGTTACATGGGTGAAGACATGGCCTGGGGTGATTTCACACAACTTGGCCACACAGCCATGTGACCCCTATTTTACAAATTTTGTATTTTTTTCTTAAACTTTTCGTTTTGTTTCGAATTAGTCCCAAATTGCTTCTATGATATTTTTAGGGCCTCAAAGGCTCGATTTAGGTACAAAGTGCTTACGAATGGATGGATTATGATATGTTTAATTTATTTGAATATTATGATGTTAAATGTTTTCGATTGTACGGTAATACTCTGTAACCCTAATTCAGCGATGAAGACAGGTTAAGGGTGTTACACATGATCTCAATTTTAGCCTTCAAATCACAATATGCATTTGGATCATTCTGCCCTCAGAATGGAAAAATGTTGAACTTTGGTTTAGCTACAGAAGGCTGGCCTCGATCAAAAATACCCAAAGTTTCATCAGTGTAATGATATCATCGTCTACCAATATTAGAACGAAAATGAAGCTGTGCAAAATCCTCATCACCATCACTATCACAAGCACGAAGCCATCGGTTCAAAGAAGTCTCCGAACAAGCAACAACTTAAGTTAGCATTTGAATTTGTTTGGTAAGCTGATTAATGCTCTCTTTTTGTTCCGTTTGATATTTAGTCAAATTGGCCATTCCCATAATATTCTCAAATGTAACATCTTGTTCTTTGTCATCAAATGGTATCTCATCATGGTTTTTACAGCTACGAGTGTCACGAGCCATTGTGAAAGCCTGAAAGAAACATAACACTCAAAAGGAAAAAAGAAGAAGCAAACCTCACCTTATGAACTCAGAAATAAAACTAAATTCTCAATGAGGTAAGAATTAATCTTGTGAGTCTTTTAAAAGTATTTATATCAACTAATCAGAATGTATTAGAATCAAACTAGCAAAGCAAACCTAGTAGCACTAATAGTCCAAAATCGGCTATACACCAAAGAATTATGTTGCATGGAGGAAGGAATGTGCAACATGCTTTAACGTACTAACACAAGAAACAATAAAATGTTAGAATTCTTAAAGGAAAAATAAAAATAAAAAACAAATGAAAACCTAAGCCTAAGAGTGAACGAAAATCCCTAAAACTTGAAAATCTGAAAATTTGTGAAGCAACTTGAAAAAACTTCATTCGAGGTGTTTTGGATTTCCAAAAATCACAAAATTTAAACTGGAGCCTCCTCAAATATTGTATATTTGATCTGGAAATTTTTGGCACAAAATTCAACCCACAAAATATTTTTTTCTTTTTTTTCATATTTTATTTTTTTTACTTTATTGATCAAAATTTTTGTGGGAAATATTTCTTATATTCTAAAATAGTTCCAAGAAATAGTATGTAAAATTTTAGATCGACTAAAAAATGTTTACCCACTCAAAAATATTTGTTTCCAAAAAATATTCTGATACGAACTCGTTTCAGTGATGTGATTTGAGTCGTTTAGATTCTAGATCGTAAAATTAAGTAAGGTTGGTAAGTTTACAAAATAGGTTCGGAAATAAGAAATGATAGGCTTAAACAAAAGGTTTTAGAAATGGTTAAAGTGGTAGCAAGGTGGATTCGGCTAAGGCTAAGAGTGAACCAACACCATAGGATAATGTTGACCTGAGTCTTATAATAGCTCTTAGGTTGAATCGATGGAAATGGTAAGGATAGTTAAGGGAACCTTGACCCACTATCTATGTTAGATAGGAGCCGAAGGTATAGGTGAACGCCACACTCTGATTAAAGTGATAAGTCCGAAAACAAGACAGAAATGACACCACAAGATAACTTGATAAGCCAATTCAGTCAAGAGAGAACTATGAGAGTTGAACACACACAAGTATAAATAAAATTCATCAATCGAGCAAAAAGTCCTTACAACAATAAATTATCTAAGTATTTATAGGCTGTTACAAGCTCCAGCCAAATAGACAAAATGTATCCAACTTAATTGAGATTTAAATGAGCTGAAATGGCTATTGAGATAATCAACATGACTTTTGGAGCTCCCTAGACCTAGGCGACACCAACAGCTAGGCTATTAATATTCCTAATTCAGCTAATCAATTGGATTAAATGAACTGAGCTGAATCTTTCAAGTAGAGGATCGGTCATAAGGTGTGAACATGTTTGGATTTCTCATTGGGAAGCCGAATGTGTAGCAACCAATTTAAATGAAGTTCTGGCACACGAACAGCCCATGGTGTGAATAGTTGAATTTGATCAGCCTCTAAGGTGTGAACTCTTTTGCTAGCTGAATGGTCTAGTGTGAACTTGCTTTTGGCCTTTTCTCTCCACAAAAGGGCACTTGGAGGAGAGCAATTAGCAGCTCTCTAATTAAGTCATCCATTGAGCATGCAAAATGCATGTTTCTTCATTAAATGTCGTCCCATGCATCTAGCTAGCTGATTCGCTGGTGTGAACACCTAAAAACACATTTAAAATTAGTTAAGGACATATTCAAGACACTATTTAAGTTGTTTGAGTTTTAGACACATTTAAGATGCCTAAACCTAGGACATATTAAATAGCTGTGCTAACTAAGACATATTAATAAACTTATGACATACTAATTGCTGAACTAAATGAAACACATTAAATTAACTTAAGACACATTAAGGACTTAAACTAATAATAACTAAAATAACTAAACAACATTAATGTTTTATTATAGCAACCAAATAGCTAAAAAAAATTAAAGTTCAGCTTTGAGTAAGCTATATGGGACGCATGAAGTTGAAGTCCAGGACTGATTGATGAGGCCCACAACTTCTTCTCCCCAAGCTCAGTCAATGTAACACGAAAGGGCTTTTTTGAACTTCTTGGACCTTACACGAGTTATTGGCCCTAGGGATAGCTCAATGGGATCTGTAGCAGCCTTGGCCGTGATCATATCATCCCCCCTCTTCAAGGCAATTTGTCCCCAAATCATCAGCTGCATCAAAAAGGGATAACTCAGCCACATTGGAACTGACACTAACGCCATACTCACCTGGAAGATCTAACTTATACGAGTTGTCGTTGATTCTTTACAAAACTTGAAAAGGACCGTCTCCCCTTCACAATAGCTTAGACCTTCCTTGTGCAGGGAACCTTTCCTTACGCATGTGAATCCAATCCCAATCTTCAGGTTCAAATATGACTCACTTGTGTCCCTTGTTGGATTTATTGCATATTGTTCAGTTTTTTGCTCTATGTTTTCCTTTACTCGTTGATGTAGCTGCTTTACAGATTCAGTTTTTCATTTGCCTCTACATGAGTAAGCTAATTAGAAGGTAAAGAAACTAAATCTAAAGGAGTTAAAGGATTGATCCCATAAACGACTTCAAATAGAGAGTGCTTGGTTTCCCAATGAATTGAACGATTATAGGCAAACTCGATGCGTGGCAAGCATTCCTTCCAAGTCTTCAAGTTCTTTCTAATGATGGCTCGTAGAAAAATTGATAGGACCCGATTTACAATCTCCATTTGTCCATCCGTTTGTGGGTGGCACGTTGTAGAAAGTAGAAGTTTGGTGCCAAGTTTACCCCACAAGGTTCTCCAAAAGTGACTAAGAAACTTCGCATCTCAATCGGAAACGGTGATCCTAGGCACACCATGCAACCGAACTATTTCCCTAAAAAACAAGTGAGCAATATTCAAAGCATCGTCAGTCTTATGGCAAGCAATGAAATGAGCCATTTTAGAAAAATGATCTACAATAACAAAGATAGAATCCTTTCCACTTTTGGTTCTAGGAAGTCCAAGAACAAAATTCATGGATATGTCAACCCACGGTTCCTCGGGTATCGACTAAGGTGTATACAGTCCATGTGGCTTTATTCACGATTAGCCTTCTTACACGTAATACAAGGTTCACATATTCTTGCTACATCACACTTCATCTTTGGCCAATAAAAGTGTTCTTGGAGTATAGCCAAAGTCTTGGCTACACCAAAGTGACCCATAAGACCTCCACTATATGCTTCGTTAACTAGCACTTCTCGAACAGATCCTTAGGGTATACATAACTTACCTTCATGAAATAGATAGCCATTTTCCCGATAATACCTTCCAAAAGCACCTTGCACATAAGAATTATATATCTCACCAAAATCAACATCAGTTTCATAAAGATCTTTCAAATATTCAAAACCAAGCAATTCAGAATCTAAATGATTAATAAGAGCATACCTTTGTGGCAGCACATCAGGAACTACGTTTTCCTTACCTTTTCTGTACTTGATCACATAGGGAAATGACTAAAGGAATTCCACCCATTTAGCATGGTGTTTATTCAGCTTATTTTTTCCCTTAAGATGCTTTAATGCTTCATGATCAGTGTGTATAACAAATTCCTGTAACACCCCAAACCCGAGACCATCGCCGGTGTCGGACACGAGGGGTTAACGAGACAAATCCTCTTAAAGTACCGACCAATTTGGCATTTCCGGACAGGCTGGAAAACTGCGTCACTGTCGCCTTAAAAATCATATCTCGAGTTTCAAAACTCGGAAACTGATTCCGTAAATTTTCCCTGAATTTAGACTCATATATCCATCCATGGATTTATTTCTAGAATTTTTGGTTGGGCCAATTGGTACAGTTTATTATTTAAAATCAACCATGTTACAGGGGTCGACTACACTGACCTTCACGCGTTACAACTTGAATATCTCTCTGTACAGGGATTTAATACTGGTTCCGTTTGTTTCTAATGAAACTAGACTCAAAATGGAATCTGCACATATAAGGCATGACTTCTAATTATTTCTGGATAATTTATAGTAAATTTTCAAAGATGCGACAGGGGACCCAGAAACCGTTCTGGCCCCGTCTCACGAAATCTCGAATATCTATTAAAATACGGCTCATATGGTCGTTTTGTTTCATCCATATGAAAATAGATTCATCAAGGTTAAATTTCATAATTTATTCACTATTTAATTCTACTTCTACTATTTTTAGTGATTTTTCCATCTCACCTCGCTGCTGCTGGCAGCATCTGTTACTAAAGCAAACAATGACTATTTCATAATTCTTCCATGGCCAACTATTTCATCATACGTAATGCAACTATGGCCACCTTATCAAAATTAAGGTTTCTAAGGCTCGTGACCATAGGTTTTAGAATCATACTCAACCGACCACATAGGCCATTTTCGCATGGCTTAAAGTTTACAACCCACAATTCAACAAAACAAAATAGCCTATACATGCCAAACGTTCTCCTAGTTCAACTACGAAGACAATACCAAAAGATTTCCAGCCGGTGTGATGACTTTAACGACGGTTCCGAGCACGCAAACGATACGAGTCCAAGAGACCTAAAATGGGTGACAAGAAAACACCGAGTGAGTTTATAACTCAGTAAGTCATAAGCATTCATCAACCAACCATTAATAAAATTATCACAACATGAAACGATAAACGAGGCTAGGTACTCCATCCATATCGAAACTATACTATAATTCCTCAGACCTTTCGGTTCAATCTCATACCAAGTCATACATCCACATTTCATATTCTATACAATAAGATATTTGAGGCATTTTCACACACCAACTCATTTTCACCACAATCATACAATTGCAATCATCACATAGATTTAAAGCTTACCAAGCTCAACCCCGAGCATGAACATATTGCCTATTCGTCATGAGCTCAAGGTACTTACCTGATCCGCTGTCCGGGATTAACTCGGTAATGTCGCACAATCAGTGCCAATTGTAATGCAAGAGCATATAGTGAATCCGCACACTTAGTGCTATATACATTCAGCTCGCACACTTAGTGCTGTACAATTTTAAACCCGCACACTTAGTGCCAATCTTGTCACCGTGTCCATTTATACCCGCACACTTAGTGCCGAGACCAATACCTTATGCATTTTGCTGCCTTTATACATTCAACAATGGCATCATTCCATACACATACATTTCCATTTACACATCAACTCATTTAAACACATTTGCATATATATTATGATCATTCAAATCAACACCAAATATATGCTTAATGACTTACCTCGTGTTGGGTAAAATAGTTCCAAGTCGGCTACTCGATGACCTTCGTCTTTCCCTTGCTTGATTCTCCTTCTTTAACTCCTTGAGCTTAATCAATAAATCACTAGTTTAACCATCTTGCTAAACATTCATAATTCAACTACACATGCATATGTATGCTTGTATATTCGCAACCATTCTTACTAATCGCCCATTTGGTCGATTATACACCTAACCGAATATGCACCAAAACTTGATTCAACATTACCTACATACTCACTTTAGTGGCGAATATATATATATATGTACAATGTCAACTAACATCTTTTAATCACCTAATTTCATCTCATGAACATTTAATCAAATTTTCCCAATCTAGCATATATTTTCACATCCATTTGTAACATCATGTACAAACACATATACACATATATCAAAACACAAATTTTACCTATCATGCAACAAGCATAAATCGCACTTATGAGCATGCCATGGCGAATACATCCCACACCATCCCTTTCAATTTTTGGTCATGGTTAAACAAAGAAAACTCCATGTCTTACTCAAGAATGCTAAAAGAAATTTCAAGAGTAGTCAATCCATCATTACATGCATCATCAACAAGCTTCACATTTAGCATGCAATGGCTTTAACACAATATCAACCTTGGCCAAATACCATTTCCATGGCATAACAAGGATTTGAACCATGGGCTAACATGAACATCAAGTTAGCAACTAAAACATGCATGAATCTCATGACACAACCTCAAACATACCTTAATCTTGACACAAATATGACCAAATCTCCTTCTAGTTCTCTTCTAAACCAAGCATGAAGCAAAAATCCTTCCTTTTTCCCTTAGTATTTTCGGCCAAGATTTGAGAATGGATGAACAAATTTTTCTCCTTTCTTTTCCTCTACTCACGGCAACAAGGGGGGCATCCATGATCACTTTTTTTCATTTCTTTATTTTTCTACATAATCCACTAACTAAACATGTTGGAAACATGTTCCCTTGCCCATATTCTTGTCATGGCCGCCACTCTTCCCTTTTTTGGGCAAATTGACATGCAAAACCACTCTTTTGCATGCATGTACTATTAGACCATTGTAAGATTAGCCTATCACCTTTCAACAATGTTTCATACAAGTCCATTTTAATAAATTCAGATAGAAATGATCAAATTAATGCATGAAACTTTCACACATGCATTTACTAACATCATAAACATAGAATATAACTTTTAATTACTTATAAGACTCGGTTTAGTGGTCCCGAAACCACTTTCCGACTAGGGTCAAATTAAGGATGTCACAATTCCTTAGGCCAAAGATAATGTTGCCATGTCTCCAACACCCGAACTAAAGCATACATCTCCTTATCATATGTTGGATAGTTGGGAGTGGCCCCGTTAAGCTTTTCGCTGAAGTAAGCAATGAGATGCCCATCTTGGGTTAAGACTGCTCCAATTCCTATCCCTGAAGCATCACACTCAATCTCGAAGGTTTTGTTAAAGTTAGGCTGTAACACCCCAAACCCGGCCTGGAAGTTTGGCTCAAATCTGGCATGTCATATTGAAGTGTTTTTCGAAAACCATGTTTCCATTAAAAACCCTTCTTAATAATTAAAAAATTATACCCTTTTTAAACCTTGTTAGAAACCTCAGCTGAATAACATTCTTAACAACTTTGTAAAAATCTTGGCAGTTGCGGAAGCTTAATTTAAAAACAATTGCGGATACGTGATGTTTTGAACAACAGTAGTTGCTTTGGAAAACCATGTTCTAAAACTAGCAATTATAAGAACAATAAGTAAAAGTTCAAATTTGAAATCCAGAAAATTACAACGGCTTTACTACAACCCACATAAAAACATTTAAAAGCAATAATCAAAACTATAACATAAAGCAGTGTGTGTGGCTTCCTCCGAGCCCCTCGCACTCGATCCGTCTAAAGTGAAAATTTTCGAAAGGTTAATAAACGGGTGAGTTTACGAAAACTCGATGTGAAATCCCTACTATATAAAAGGAACGATCGGTCATATAAAAGAATTAAAAGTTGGCCCCACCTACTTATAGTTTCAAGATCAATTGGGCCTTAGCCCATTTTAACAGACAAGTACGGATGGGCTTTAACCCATTACAGAATAAGAAACATTATCAGAACTAGAATCAGAATCAGAATCAGAATCAAAATTAGGTGACAGAATCAGAATCAGTATCAGGTAACAAAATCAAAATCAGAATGTGAATGCAATCCCAACCGAATCCAGCCTATAACCAACCGCTACACTCCACCCGTACCAGCCCTACACTCCATGTGGGGAATAGCTCAACCCACCTAGCCCTACACTCCACAGTTGCAGCATTGCTGCTCAGTTATCAGATATTGTGATAGAGTCACCAGATACAGATATTGTGGCAGAGCCACCAGAATAGATATTTATAGCATAGCCACCAGAAACAGATATTGTGGCAGAGCCACCAGAATAGATATTTATGGCATAGCCACTTAACAGAATACGTGGCACAAAGCCATCGATAACTGCATTATGGTAGGCACATAGCCATCAACTAGAGTAACATAACCGGCATACAGCCTTAGGTAAATGTGATCGACACAGAGTCGTCAATAACTATATATTGGCACATAGCCTTAGGCAAATACGTTTGACACACAGCCATGATCAGGTTGGCACAGAGCCATACGTAGGTTGACACAAAGCCATAATTAGAAGGCTTTAAGCCATCGGTAGCTGTATCATGTTAGGCACATAGCCATCAGCGACGGTAATATAGTCGGTACACAGCCTCGGGTAAATATGATCGGCACTCAGCCATTGATCAGTCCACAGTCGTCTTAGGTGACCCGTGCGACCTTATCAAATCAGTACGAATATACGGCTCTTAAGCCTTCGGTGGATCCACAGTCATCAAGCAACCATGCGATCCTAACAGATCAGATCTTCCTCCGTACAAAATCCCAACCTATGCAACATGTCATGTATGCAGAATGTCATGCCCATATTTGAATCAAACAATCACAATCAAGTCATTCATATACCAACATATATTCACAATCAAATTAAATCAACCACACGGTCAAGTTAGTCACTTGGCCACAAGGGCAAAATAGTCATTTAACACCTTAGGGGCAAAATGGTAATTTTACCCCACAAGGTATCTCGGTAATTCCACCCTACAGGGATATTTTAGTAATTCTACCCTACAGGGGTATTTCGATAATTCTACCCTACAGGGGTATTGCGATAATTCTACCCTATAGGGGTATTTCGGTAATTCTACCCTACAGGGGTATTTCAGTAATTCTACCCTACAGGGGTATTTCGATAATTCTACCCTACAGGGGTATTGGGATAATTCTACCCTATAGGGGTATTCCGGTAATTCTACCCTACAGGGATATTCCGGTAATTCTACCCTACAGAGGTATTGCGATAATTCTACCTTACAGGGGTATTCCGGTAATTCTACCTTACAGGGGTATTTCGATAATTCTACCCTACAGGGGTATTTCGGTAATTCTACCCTACAGGGGTATTGCGATAATTCTACCCTACAGGGGTATTTCGGTAATTCTACCCTACAGGGGTATTTCGGTAATTATACCCTACAGAGGTATTTCGGTAATTCTACCCTACAGGGGTATTTCGGTATTTCTACCCTTCAAGGGTATTTCGATAATTTTGTAAATCGAGGGTAAAACGGTAATTCTGTAAATCAAGGGTACTTTGGTAATTTTACAAGTCGAGGGTATTTCTATAATTTTACAGGTCGAGGGTATTTCAGTAATTTCACAAATCAGGGGTATTTTGGTAATTTCGCAAATCAGGGGTATTTTGGTAATTTCGCAAATCAGGGGTATTTTGGTAATTTTTCAAACCAGTAGTATTTTGGTGATTTTATAAACAAAGGGTATTTTAGTAATTTTACAAACCAGGGGTATTTTGGTAATTTTGTAAACCAAGGGTATTTTGATAATTTTACAAACCAGGGGTATTTTGGTAATTTTATAAACCAAGGGTATTTTAGTGATTTTACAAACCAGGGGTATTTTGGTAATTTGGTAAACTAAAGTATTCTAAACCAGGATAACAATATGAATGGCCCTAAAACCTATTCTCGGCCCAAATGGGCCCACACGCTCGTGTGGCCCTTTTAGCCCAAATCTAGCCACAGATATGAGATTCACCTAGCCTAGTCCAATATTTACTACACAATCAAACAACTTATCCAATTGGGCTCAGAGGCCCATTGGGCCCACATGGCCCTTTCTACCATCGTTGTTCAAGTAACCATCCTACTGCTAGAGTAGCGAGAAATACACACCTGATAGGAGACTGGAGTTAATCCGCGCTCTGAGCACTCTTAGCCGACGCCCAACCCAAACGAGCACGCCACAAAGCGAAAGGGATCAACCAAGAAGGGTACCTTTACTCTCTTCATGGTTCTCTCTATTTAAAGCCGACCAGATCCACTCTTATGTTAGCTTCCGATGTGGGATCCTCCATCATCGAGTTTAAATTCAACACCAACTCTTGCACTTTGTTAGCAAAATAAATGTTTTGCTTGCCATGGATTCTAACCCATGCCTCCCATCGATGCTCCACACGCTACTTGCCACTAAGCCACAAGGCTTTTTGTGTCACAATTTCTCCAACAATATTCTTAAGGCCTACCTACTACACCCAGGGTTTGATTCACCTTAAACCAAAATTTTTGCTAGAGTCCAGGTTTGAACCCAGGACTTCTCCAACACTTCTCAGCACACTTAACCACTAAAACAAGCCTTCATTAATGAAATTTTCACACACAACAGAATATTATAAGCTGCCTTCAACCGCTCCCATGCTCAAGGCCCAAAACTTCTAGGCCCAAATTCAGGGTGTTACACAGGCAGAGACAATAAAGGTGCATTAGTCAAACGTTCCTTGATTTTATTAAAAGAACTCTCTTTCTCCTCAGTCTTATAAAATGGAGAATTTTTCTTTATAATCCCTGTTAGAAGAGCAGCCAACGTACTAAAATTTGGTACAAACCTTCTATAAAAGCTTGCGAGTCCATGAAAGCTCCTTACTTGGTTGATATTCGTGGATGCGGCCAATCTTGAATTACTTTGATTTTCTCTCGATCGACTTCAAGTCCTTTCGCACTCACCACAAATCCTAAGAAAACAACTTTATCAATACAAAAAGAACATTCTTAAGATTAGCAAAGAGAACTTCCCTACACAAGACTTTTAATACAACTAGCAAATGTTGAATATGGTCTTCCAAAGATTTACTATATATAAGAATATCGTCAAAATAAACCACACAAAACTTACCAACGAAGGCATGTAATACATGGTTCATTAATCGTATAAATGTGCTAGGAGTATTAATAAGGCCAAACGGCATAACTAGCCATTCATACAAACCATATTTTATCTTAAAGGCTGTCTTCCATTTATCTCCTTCTCTCATGCGAATCTGGTGATAGCCACTCTTTAAATTGATTTTGGAGAAGAGTTGGGCTCCACTTAGCTCGTCCAGCATATTATCAAGTGGGGGAATAGGATGCTTATACTTTATGGTAATCTTGTTGATCGCGCGGTAATCTACGCACATATGCCATGAACCATCTTTTTTTGGCACTAATAAGACGGGTATAGTGAATGGGCTCAAGCTTTCTCGGATGTAACCTTTTCCCATTAAGTCAACCATTTGCCTTTGCAACTCTTTAGTCTCCTCGGGGTTACTCCGATAGGCTGGTCGGTTAGGAATCGTGGCTCTGGGCACGAAGTCAATTTGATGTTTGATGCCTCGAATTGGAGGCAATCTGCTTAGCACTTCATCTGGGAACACATCCTCAAATTCCTGTAATAGAGAAACAACAGAAGGGGGTAAAGTTTCATCAAGCTTGTTAGTTCCAAAAAGGCATTCCTTGTACATGAGTACAAGAATAGGCTGTCTCATTAACAACAATTTCCTCACTTCTCTTTTCCTCGCAAAAACACTCAATTTTTCAGTTTCATTTTCTTTATGCTTTTCTTTTTCTGCTTGGGTTTTTGCATCGCTCTTTTCATAGTTTCCTCTCTTTTTCTCTATTTTCTTTTCGCTTTATTTCTCATTCTTTTTCTCTTGTTCTTTTTCTTTTGATTTTTCTACAGATTGTTTCCATTTGAGTTGATCTTCATATACTTGTTTCGGGGTGAGGGGTGCTAATGTTACATTCTTTCCTAAGTGTTTGAATGTATATCGGTTTGTATATCCATCGTGGATCACGCGTCAGCCAAATTGCCATGGTCGTCTGAAAAGTAGATGGCTCACGTTCATCGGCACCACATCGCACACTACTTTGTCTTGGTATTTGCCAATGGAAAATGCTACAATGGCTTACTTGGTCACCTTGCGTTCTCCGCCGTTATTAAGCCATTGTAACTTGTATGGATTAGGATGCTTGGTCGTTGCTAATCCAAGTTTCTCCACCAGCATGCTGCTTGAGACATTCGTGTAACTTCCCCGTTGATTATCATACTACACACCTGGCCTTGGACGTGGCAACGAGTGTGAAATATGTTCTCCCGTTGTTGTTTATCTTCAACACTTTTAATACTGAAACTCCTTTTGACAATGAGAATCTCACCTTTAACAGGATATTCTAAATCTTCTTCCTCATCGATGGGGGTTTTGGGCTTTTCCTCTTTTTCTTCCTCGAACTCAATTTCACTGTTGGTCCTAACCACCATAACTTGTCGATTGGGACATTAACTACCAATGTGTCCTCTACCTTGGCATTTAAAACACTTGATGTCCCTCGATTGATTAGTAACAGCCCGTTCTTACCTTTACTCGCTTCACCACGTGGCTGATTAAACTTGGTGGCTTCCACGGGCTCTTTAGGATCCGCTCAAGGGCCTACTGGGTTAGGTAAATATCTAATGCGTTCCACGACTGGAGAAGTCATTTTTAAAGGGGAAACTATGTGTTTTTCAGATCTCCGTGCTCCTTGGTTAGAACCTCTAAGAGGTCCCAATGGTTTCGACTTGAGTAGGTTGAAAAAAGACATACAACCTTGGCAAGAACGGCGTTCTGCAGAATATATGATGCATGCTCCTTTAGGGTCTTTAAATTCTGTAAGTGGCGTAGCTACCAAGATCAATGTAGTTAATTATGGCTCTCCAAGAAGTTGGTTAGCTACCTCTCATTTTGTTCTAGGATTCTTCCTATTCGTGGGTCATTTATGGCACGCGGGAAGAGCTCACGCAACCACAGTGGGATTTGAAAAAGGAATTGATCGTGATTTTGAGCCTGTTCTTTCCATAAATCCTCTTAACTGAGATAACTGAGACAGGAGATCCAATGCTTAAGGTAGGAATCAATTTGATTACACTATATATATTGAAGGAATCAGGTGATATTTAAAAAGTATTTTGTTTTCCTTTCGTTTCAACTAATCGAGGGATAGGGTGTCGATACTTTACCGTGAACTTATTTACAGTTACCAGCAAAGCAGTCAACAAATAAAATGAGTTTATAACTCAACGTGTGTAACTGATATATAGGAAAAAAAATAAAGATATGATAGTAATTAACCAAATTCAGAGACAAGTTAAAAACAGATGACACTCAGTAATATGTAACAGTTCAAGTAAGATGCAGAATAGATCAGATACAGATGCAGATGCAGAACAGATTAGAATCAGATGCAGTTTCCTACCCCCATCTGCTACACACCGTCTCTGACCATCCCAACACACCATATAAGGTATTAAGTACCCATCCTGCCCTATATGCCAATTAGTATTTGGTATGACACATTTCAGAATGATCACAAACTAGCTGTCAAATTGGTACGTAATAAATTGCTAAAACCATGTACAGGTTTGTGACGTATCCACTCAATTCAGTAGATCATTAAACTGCCAGCACTTCCTTTTGTATAACATTCCCACCCAATGCAAATACAGTTTACATATATTAGATATAAATGATGCACATATAGTTATTCGTATATAATTCATAGTCGAATATTACAGATCATTATCATTTAATAGTTGTCGCATCAATTATACGTACAAATAATCGATTATTCAACCTCAGAGTATTGGATATCAATTATACATTCTAATCAGATCATACAGACCATACGAAAGGCCTACGTTCAATTCGAATAATGCTTATAGCCCTAGGAAAAATTTTAGTATTCTGGCCCACACGCCCGTGTGGATTCACATGGCTTAGGTGTCTTGCCCGTGTGGTCCGTACAGCTTAGCACACGTCTGTATGGCCTTCTTAATGCCATAAATGGCCTGGCACATGACTGTGTGGCTTAAAATAGTGAGTTACACGGTCTAACACACAGCCAAACGTATGCCCGTATGACTCCAAACTCAAAATACCTTTCACATGGCCTACACACACGCCCGTGTCTATGGCCCGTGTGACACCAATTCACAAATAGTGAGTTACACAGCCTGGAGACACGCCTGTGTCCTTGGCCTGTGTGACCTTAAATCACAAACAGTGAGTTACACAGTCGTGTGGTGTCAACAGTCATGTTTTTTAGCATTTAAAACTCGCAAAAATTAGGTTTTCGGTACACACCTACTGTAGAGTTAACATAGAAGCAACAAAAAACACTCTAAAACCTAAAAAAAACCAACAATTGTCTAGTTACATTATTTAATCAAACTTACAAGACTAATTAAACTATCAACCAAACATGTCGAAAACTTTGACACAAACCCCCAACTAAAAAATAATTGTTATCTTCGCACATACGTCAATTAACGAGCCTAAAATGTTTGGGGAACAAATTTTCTCAAGACCTTATCCTAACGAACATGATTTGAACGTTTAGATAGAGAAATCGAGTAATTTACTTAGAAAACCAATTTTGACCAAAAACTAACAACAACGAACGTTAGCAGAATTTTGACACCAAAACTTACAAAATTGGTTTCTAGTAAAAGAATAATGGAAAATGGAACTTTCTTGACCACAGTAGAAAAATTTAACAGGAAAAATTTGAGAACTAAGCTACAAAAATTGAAAAGGAGAAAAAAAAAAGAAATGAACGAGGGAGGGAAGAAGAAAGTTACGTTAACATAAAAATAAATAAATGATTTATTTCAAAAGCAAAACTAATTAATCCTGCAAAGTAAAAAAACATGTCTCCACTTTGCTTATACAAAGACTCGAACTCAAGACTACAGAGCAAACAGAAACTTAACCATCGAACCAAAAGACTCATTCTTGTAACAGTTTGTTTTTAGTTAAATCAGAACAGTGGTTTCGGGACCAAATATTTAAGGTTGAAAAATTTATTTTGTTATTATTCTAATGTCTACAGCATGATAGAATGATTGTATGAAATTTTCGTTAAGAAATTTTATCTTTTGAGTGCTTAATTTGATAAAAAGGACTAAATCGCGTAAAGTGTAAAACTTGTGTTCTATTAGATAAAGGTGTCTAATAGCTATAGAGCTTTAAAGTGGAGGTCCTTATGTATCAATTATCCCATTTATAAAGTTAGTGGACATTCTTGGACATATATTAGGTGATTTTAATGGTTTACTAATAAGGTTAAAAAAGTAATTTATGAAATAAGTTAACGTAAAAATATAGAAACCGATTTTTCATCTTCTTTAATGTATTCATCCACCAAAAATTGAAGAAGAGAAAGCCATGGTTAGGGCTTGATGTTCAGCCAAAGCATTGTTGTCCATTTAGGTACGATTTTTGTCCCGTTTTTAATGATTTCTATATTTTTAAGATTGTTGTAGCTTAATCTAGCTAGCCCAGGGACTAATTTGGAAAATTGTTAAAGGTTTAGGGTTTTTATATTAATTAATACATGTGTATTTTGATGTTTTATGATAGAAAACATATACTTGTTGTTAGATAAACAACATTTACAAAGTGATTTTTAGTAAAATTGTCAATTAGGGATTAAATTCTAAAATGTATAAAGTTTGTGGTTAAATTGTGAAGTAATTGAAAAATATGGCCTACTATAGGGCTATATGAAATTCAACTAGCATGGGTAGGGACTTAATTCCATGAATTTGTATTTTTATGAGATTATTATTAAATTGTAAAGGAATTGAAATATTAGGGGCAAAAGTGTAAAATTACTACAATGTGCATTTTTGGGCTAAATTGAATAGATTGATGATTAAACGAGTTAAATTTGATATTATATAGATCAAGAAAAGAGGAATTCGAATTTAGATCGAGGCAAAAACAAGGTGTTGGATTAATTGATCAATTTCGTCATTTTTGCACTCAAGGTAAGTTCGTATGTTAATAAGCATTAATATAATTACGTTTTAAATGCTTTATTGTTGAATTACTTGTGAATACAACCTTGTAGATGTGTTCAATGATGATTCGGAAAATGTGAAGTCCCGGTTGAACCTTAGGAATAGATTAGGATACGAATGACATGTCATTATGGGTTATGTGATTGGGTACTGGTCCATACGTCCTACTAGTGGCTGAGTTATCTAGCATGTGTTGCGGATACTCGTTAGCTTGTGTGAGCAGTACCATGTAGCTTCGTCATGACCGTCTGATTGTGTGAGCATACCCGTTGATAGCTCGAGAGTGAGCATTATATGGGATATGAGATTGAGATAGCTTCGGCTATGCATTTGGCACTCAGGGTGTGAGATTCCCGAGCATCTGATAGTATTTCAAATGGTTCAACGGGTATATTGAAGATATGAAATGGTGAGTAATAGATACGTATCAGTAGAGGTATGTACAGAAACTATACGAGCATTGAAACAATGAAAGTTATGAGATCTTGATTAATTATGTGATTGAATATATGTTAACCTTATAATTACATGATTTTGAAGTATACTATGTTATATTATTTGAAAGGTGATTAAATGGTGAATTTTAACTATTAACTATACGAGCTTACTAAGCTTTATAGCTTACTCTGTTTAATTTTTTGTGTTTTATAGTGATATCGAAGCTAGCTCAAATTTTAGAATCGTTGGAGATCGCATCACACTATCAAGCTATCACATTGGTACTTTTGAATCTATGTTTTTGGTTATATGGCATGTATAGGAATTTGGTCATTTTGGGGTACAGTTTGATAATACGGCTACGATCTGAGACCCTCCTGGAGTTGGCGTGGAACCTTGGGAAATGCCATTGGGGTTTATTGAGAGTTCATGGAGAAGCAAGCCAAGCAACCCTCACAACCTGATTCGAGCTCATCTAGCTCATATCTAGCTCATTGAGCTCATTTCAAGACGTTTTAATTTATACATAGCTTGTTGGAAATAAACATTTAATTTGGTTTTAGTTAAATTAGTTTATTTAGCTAAAATAATTAATGTTGCATTTTTAATGTGTCATAATCTAGACATTTTAATTAAAGTTTAATGTATCTTAGTTTAATACATATTTAATAGTTGTTTAATATTTAATTTTTAATGTCTAAGTTTAAGACAAATAAAATTCATGTTTTAATTAATTTTGTCAAGCCGAATTTAATTTGTTTTGGCCAAATTAACTAGTTGAATTTATTTATTTCAGGTACATGTATGGATGGCATAAAGATGGTGTGCTGATGGTTGCCCTCCCCCAAGCGGCTGTTTAGTTATTACAAAAGCCAAAAGAAAGTTGATGCTTCTTTTCCCAAGTTACTGATTTCTCTTCCCCAAGCTGTCTCACATTGCTGGAGGTTCCTTTCACATTCATGACTGTTCAGTTTTGAGCTTTCACATCCAAGGGCTACTTAAATTCATTTGTTCTTACTCCAAGGCTGTTGAAGTGCCTCGAGCTGCCATTTAAAGTCCAAGACCCTCCAAATATTCAAGGCACTCCTTAAAAGCCTTTCACACCCCTTGGTCGAACCTAGCCTAGTCCATCCAGCTCTTTTTAGCTCCATTCAGCTCCTACTTAATTTTATTTAATTTAAGCTGATTGGAAACATCAAGGGACTTTTCCATTGGCGTCACCAACACTAGAGAAGGTTCAAGGAAGTTTCCAGCTCCATTAAGTTGAACACATGCTGCCCATTCAGTTTCCTCATTGTCTATTCAGCTAGTCTTGTACTTGAGCTATAAATATGAAGCTCTTTAGTTGTATTTCAAACTTTTTGCTACTTTATGAACTTTTTATATCTTTGTGAGTTCAATTCAACTCTCGTTGTTCTTCTAAGACTCAACTTGACTTATCTAGCTTGCTAGTTGTCTAGACTGTTTCTTTGTGAACTTATCACTCAATTGAGTGTGGTGTTCATCCCATTAAACTCTGGTTCCTAACTCTTCATAGTTAGCGAGTCAAGATCCTTTCCAGCACCTTAAGTGACGTATAAGTCTCAGGTCAATACTTTACATAGTATTGGTTCATTCTTCTCCTTAAGTTTCCTATCCATTCTAGCCTTCCTTTTGCCTTACTTATTTTATTTTCTAATCGAACCATTATCCAATTGACTCGTAAACCCCTTAAACCAACTTGCAACCATTATTGAGTTACAACTTAGCCGAATATCCTACTACTTCAAGTAAGAATATTACTTCTCAAATTTAACGATCGGGCACAACTACGACTTGAATACTTTTGCAACTCAAGATCGTATCATTTGATAATGAATTTAGCCATTTGAGTTGGCTTGTAAATGTTAAGTGGTTGGTTATGTATATAGCCAAGTGATTTGGCTTATTTTGGTTGATTTGGTTGTATATATATATATATGTGTGTGTGTAAATGGCCTTTGTTATGCATATGGTAAATGCTAGGTAAATGCTTGTGGTGAATGGTTGTTATGAATTGGTAAATTGAGTATCAAATAGTTTATATTTGGAGATTTGGTTTGCATGAAATTTTAGGTAAGAAAATGCATATGTGAAGTAATTAGTTAAGTGATTTGTGAATGTGAATGTGATATGAATTGAATAGCAAATTGCGGTACTTGTATGTCATATGGTTGATGATATGAATTTAGCATGAATTGAACTTGGTTTGGATGAGTTTAAATGCCATTTGGAACTATGATTATATGCAAAAATTGGTTGATGTAGGTGAATGCATAATGGGTGAGAAACATGGCTTGGTAAATAGCCTTTTTTTTTTTGTCCACATGGGCAGAGACACAGGCGTGTGTCTCAGCCGTGTGTGACACGCGGTCAGGTGAGACGGCCGTGTGTTCCCTGTTGTTTAATTAGAAATCAAGTTAATATGCTCTACACGACCTAGCACACGAGCATGTGACTTGGGCGTGTGGTTTAAGTCAGTATACCCTACAGGTTTGGCACAGCCTGGCACATGGGCGTGTGAGGCCATTTCGAAGGGCACACAGACGTGTGGTTGGCCGTATGACCCAAGTCAAAGAGTTACACAGGGTCAGACACTGGTTGTGACACGACCATGTGATCTCATTTCGAATGTCCACACAGCTTGTGACACGGGCGTGTCTTTGGTTGTGTGACACACGGGTCCGGCCACACGAGCATGTGTCCCCTGTATTTTACAAAATATTTTAAATTTTTCTAGAAATTTCATAAGTTATCGGTTTAGCGTCGAACAATCCCGAATACATGTTTTAGGCCTCGTAGGCTCGTATTAGGGACAATGTGAATGATTTTGAATGATGTTTATTTGAAATTTGAAAATGTATGTGAAATGTATGTTTAATTATATAATATGTCCCATAATGCTCCGTAATCCTATTTTGGCGTTGAATACGGGTGAGGGGTGTTACAATTCTTGACACCAATTCACACAGAAATAAGCTTAAGTCCAACATTCAAAGATAAGGGTCAAATCAAGCAAAACAACCAAAATTCCCAAAAGTGAGATTTGAACCCTTGACCTTTAACACAAAAGCGGATCACTTAGCCATAAACACAGAGACCTACTTATATTAGAATTTAACAAACAACACTCAAGTTTTTGGGGCGTTACAGCACCATCAATTAAGGATTGAAAATGCATGTACCCTTCCCTTCATGAATGTGCTTGAAATGTTGTAACTTGCAACGAATACGAAAGGTCACATCGTACCACAATATGACCAGCCATGAACCTACAACACTACAAATAGAGTCCATAAGTTCATTTGCAAAATCAAACATAACGTAAATTAGTAATATGCATATTGTAGAATTAAAATATACTAAGAAAATATATCTTATGCATTTATTGAAAAAAATAAAATGACTCTTGACATATTTAAAGACTTGATTAAAACAAACGAAGAAAACATGATAAAGACAAAAAACGAGACTAAATAAAAAATGCAAAACACACACATAGGCATTAAAACTTCAAACAAGCAAAATAACCTTAACTTGAAATAAACATGACAATAATAGGAACATGACATGAAAGCAAGAATATGAATTAGGTAAGAACTAGAGAAGTCAATGAAAACATCCAAGAAAACACTGAAACTTAAATGAGTGCATTTCATTGTAAACTTGGGCTTTCCATATTGTTGGACCCAAATAGCTTGAAACGACCCATGTTTGGTTCACTCATAACTCTTTCTAGCCGAATCAACATATGCTGTGACTGAGATCGCAACGTAACATGATTTTAATTTGACATGTTTAATTTTTTTAATTTAACTCGAATTTTATTTCACTTGACTCGATTTGAAAATATGTCAAATCAAGGTGGGATGATAAAATGAGACTTGTCAACACGATTAAATCAAAATGTTTTAACTACCAAACGTTTAATCGTACTTTTTAGGTTCCATAGAAAATAAGCTTTTATCTAGTTAAGTATCTTTTACAATTTTGCAATGGTTTATAATTTTCGTAAGTTTTAAGTAATTTTATAAAAAATAATTATTAATATTTTATATTTTTAATACTCTTTATAATTTTAAATATATTTTTGTAAATTTTTAATTTTTAAAAATAAAAAATCAAATGATAACATCATTATGTCATCATTTTACTCATGACATTTTTAATTGATGGGATTTCTTTACCATTTTGACATTTTAGACTAAACTGATGAACTTTTAACAATATTAAAAACAGAAATGAACAAAAGAACTTCAATGATCAAAATAAAAAGGCAATATATTTAGAGACTAAAGTGTACATTCAACCTAAAATCTAATTCACATATGATTTTTAACTTAATTCTTGTTTTAAAAAGTAATAACACACTCTCTCATCTTGATTATGCATCTATTTAGGATTTTGATTTTGAAATAATTTTTATATAAATAAAATTTCTATTCACAATAAAGAGACTGCATAAAACGAGTTAATATTAGTGGTCACTTTTATAAGTGTCTAAAAGAGTTTTATTAATTAAAACGAGTTAAGATTTTATATATTGATATTATAATTTTCTATTTCATTTGTGAAAGTGATAATACCAAACTAAAATGTTTTATTAGTAGGTGAAGTAAGTTTAATATTTTATTTTTATAATTTGTCATCATCCGAGTAGTTACTATTAAATAAAATTATACATTGTAAATTCATAATATAAATCCAATTAATCTACGTACGGCATTTAAGCCTTTCACATAATTCTCAATCATAAACCTTAAATTTGATATTTGACTTACGGCAAAAGACAAAGCCAATAACCATAGTTTTGACTTTATGAAAAAAGAATCCAATAATATTTACAATAGGATTTATAATAAACATAAAAATATATTAGCAAATTTGCTTTAAATTTTTTATAAAGTACAAACTATGTAAGTTGTATTTTATGAGTTTGGATATAAGAGATTAACTTAAAAAGGAATATCGCCACATGATGGCCTATTTGTGTTTAAAAGAAAAAGCTTGTGACGATTTTGTTTGATTTAGAAAAATAACGAATTTTCATTCTTATTGGCCAAGAAAACTCATTCTTTATTCTTCTTCAATCCAAACAATGGGATGGCTTTTCCCCACTGCAATTATCATCATTTATATTTGTTCCTATATTTATAATATTTGTGTCTGTAGAACTGTCAGTATAGTGAGTGGAGTTTAACTTTAAACGGAGAAAAGTTTTATCAATATTCATACAAAAGATTTAAAATAAAGTTGAAAAATATAAACTTTTAAGCAAATGTTAGTTGGGTTAAATTCAAACTGATGTATTGCAAATTTTATTTTATTTATTTAAAAATAATAAATTATACATTTTATCCAAAAATTAATTGATATTTTTATAAAATTTTATTTATTTATATTATTAAAAATTAATTTATATACTTAATATAATATAAATATAACACGTCACATATTACTATTTAATTATTTTATTAACATACTAATTTTTAATAATAAAAAATTAATTTATTTTAATTTAATATAGATAAACTAATTTATTTACATTTTTAATAATATAGTGGTCACCCTAAAACATATTAGCTAAAAGAACCCAAAAGAAGTCTCTCCACCACAGTGCACCTTCTCTTTTTCTTTCTATAAATTCCTCTCTTCCAACGCAACAAACAAGCGCACCACCATTCTCTCTCTGGGAAATTAAAAAAAGAAAGAAAGCAGGGAAATGCTTAATCTATGGAATCTTCTCTTCCTCTCCTTTGTTCATTTCTCATCATTCAGTGTAAGCATATTGTTTTTTATTTTCATTTTATTTTGGTTATAATCTTTACTTATTTTCATGGGTTAATTGCAGGTAACTTTGGGTGGGGTGTCGGGAAACCCATTTACTCCAAAATCCTCCTTCATTCGCTATTGGAACAAAGAGCTCCACAAGGAAATCCCCAACACCCATTTTTTACTCTCTAAAGTTTCACCATTAACTGCCGTCGACTCCGCCAGTTTCTCGAAACTCGCCGCCCACAACAACCTCGCTTCTCGTCTTCCTTCCTTTTGTTCCTCCGCTAAACTCTTTTGCTTCCCCGACTTATCGCCCAGTCTCGAGAAACATTCCAAAGACGTTAACTTCGCCGTCTACCTCGACAGGAACTTCACTAATTACGGCTCCGATCGACTCGCTGGACTCGACTCCTTCAAGAACTACTCTGAAAACGACAACGTTGTCATTGACTCTTTTCGTCGCTACAGCCGGGACTCCGCGGGTCACAAGGACCAATTCTCCAATTACGCCAGTGCATCAAATGTCGTCGACCAGAGCTTCAACACCTACGGCGGAGACGCCACTGGTGGTTCCGAGAACTTCAACAACTACAACCACGAAGTCAACGTCCCTAACCTCCGATTCACTTCGTATTCGGATGATTCTAACGGGCATGGGCAGACATTCACGCACTACACAGAGGAGACCAACGCCGGGCAGCAGTCATTTTCAAATTACGGGAAAAACGGTAATGGCGTCCCTAACGACTTTACAAGTTACGGTAAAGATTCGAATGTGATGGGGTCGGACTTTTCTGGCTATGGAAAAACGGCGAATGGAGCTAAAGATACTTTCACTTCTTATGCATTCGATTCCAATAATCCTGTAAATGGTTTCAAGAGTTATGGAGACGGTGGCAATGCGGCTGTTGACAGTTTCTCAAGTTACCGGGACCAGTCCAATGTGGGTGACAGCTCTTTCCAATCTTATGCTAAAAGTTCTAACGGAGCGAAAGTTGATTTCGACAACTATGGCCAATCTTTCAACGAAGGAACCGAAAAATTCACTGGATATGGGCAAGGAGCCGATGGGCAGTCCATAGGATTCAAGATCTATGGAAGAAACACCACTTTCAAGGATTATACAAAGAAGGGTGTCACTTTCAGTAGATACAGCAATGAGAGTTCAACAACTTTAGGTAAAGTTGTGATAAGTAAGTGGGTGGAGCCGGGTAAGTTCTTCCGGGAAAAGATGTTGAAGCGAGGAATGGTGATTCCAATGCCGGACATTAAGGATAAGATGCCGGCGAGGTCGTTTTTGCCACGGACTATCCTTTCCAAAATACCCTTTTCGTCTTCCGAGATTGACCAACTGAAACGGATATTCCACGCAGGGGACAACTCCACACTGGGGACTATAATGCTGGATGCTTTAAAAGAGTGCGAGCGACTGCCGAGCCCGGGCGAGACGAAGCGCTGCGTGGGCTCGGCCGAGGACATGGTCGACTTCGCCACCTCTGTTCTGGGGCGGAACGTGGAGGTTCGTACCACCCAAAACGTTAATGGGTCAAAGAAGAATATAATGATAGGAAGTGTTGGAAAAATCGATGGTGGGAAAGTGACTAAATCGGTTTCGTGTCACCAGAGTTTGTACCCGTATTTACTTTACTATTGTCACTCGGTTCCCAAGGTCCGGGTCTATGAAGCTGGTATTCTGGATCCGGATTCAATGGAGAAGATTAACCATGGTGTTGCCATCTGTCACTTGGACACATCTAGTTGGAGTTCGGGTCATGGAGCTTTCTTGGCTTTAGGTTCAGGTCCGGGTCGAATAGAAGTTTGTCATTGGATATTTGAGAATGATATGACATGGACAATAGCCGATTCCTGATTAGCAAGAATGGGGTTTTATGGTTCTAATTCAAGTTTGGGAGGGCAAATTCCTATAAGGATTTCGTTACCTTTTAAGATTATCATATATAATATTATTGAAAATGAAGAATAAAGTTATTAAATCTACACTTAAAAAAGAAAAAGTAAAGTAAAAAATAGTCATTAAATTATTGTTATATTTGGTTCATTAAACTTTTATTTTTTTAGTTATTAAATTATTTGATTTAATTTTTTATCATTAAACTATTCAAAATTAAATTTTTATCACCAAATATGAATAACAATTTAAATTTTGACAAAATATTTATTTAAACTTTTTATTAATTTAATAATAAAGTTAGCTCTCAATATTTATAAAATTTATTGTTTTAGTCTAATATATTATATATATTCAAAAATGTGTATACTTATCTTGATGAAACAAAATGGAAGAAAAAAACTGTGGTATGTTCAATGAAACAAAATGGAAGAAAACTGTGGTATGTACAAGAAACAAAATAAGGAAAACTAAGGGGAATGAAAATTAGCACTTTGCTAAAGAGCAAATATTTTTGCATACTGGGTCCATCTAAAGGTTCCGCAATAAAAAAAAAACTATTCACGGGCTTGGAGCCCAAATAGAAGAAACTTTGAAGAAAACAAATTATTTTTGCTCCAGCTCAAACTGCTTCCTTCCAAATTAAACAAACCCGCAAACATTATATTTATATATACACACATCAATAACTATATCAATTTACATTTTGCTTGCTTCGTTAAACATGAATATAAAGTATAAAGTATAATGCAATTATTAAAACTAAATTTAATTTTTATAAAATGAATAAATTAATAATAATTTCTTTTAGATTTAATTAAATTCACGTCTTCTTAAAATGCACAAATAATTAAATAAAATTCAATTGTGGTTGTCGAAAGTCCTTTTCAATTTATGAAATTCAAACACCTTTTTTTTGGGGGTTGATCAACGAAGGAAATTGTAAAATAATTAATTTATATTAAATTATACTAAAAAGAAAATGTATTGTTTTGTAACACCACTTTACCCAATCCGGTCGTCGAACCCAAGTAATAGAATGCTACAAACAAATACAAAACAATTACATGCTATTTATTAACCAAAATCTCAATTAAATATCATTACATCACATATGATCAAGTATAACATGTAATTCAATCAATTTTGAGTTTATATCGAGCTTACGAAAGCTTAAAACCAACTCGGTATCAAACAAGGATAAATTTGAAACAAAAATAAAGAGATAGGAAAAATCTGCAAACAGGGGTCACATGGCCGTGTCCCCTGACCATGTGGAAGGCTGAGGGCGTGTGGGGTAGATCACATTGCCATGTGGGCAAGTCGTGTGATAGCCTGATGCCGTGTAGGTTGGAGTCACACGGTCGTGCTAACAAACTATGTAACTCACTGATGTTGTATGGGTCAGAAGTGTAAATATTCCAAATATGCACACGACTGTGCCGCTAGGTCGTGTAACAGAATGTGGCCATGTGCACAAAAAATAACTCAAAACACATAGATCAGACAACTATGCCACATGTCGTGTATGGTGCACGATCTTGTGCCGGGCTATGTGTACTTGAAAATACCTTTCAATACAAGTTTTCTAACTTTAATTCACTTAGATTTCAAGCAACCATTGTAACACTCCTTCCCCATTTCCTACGCTGGGACAGGGTACAAGGCATTACCGGACTTAAACACAAACAATCATGTAAAATCGGGCCATAAAATTTCATTTAAATAAAAAAATTAATTATACGCATGCATATCGTCCCTTATTTGGGTCTACAAAGCCCAAAACATACATTGGGAGAGTTCCGAAACTAAACCGAGAACTTTGAAAAGTTTTGGAAAAAACATAGTAAATTTTTCTCATGAAATAGGGTCACATGCCCGTGTGTCTTTGGCACGCCCGTGTCCTCAGGCCGTGTAACTCTCTATTTATGACGTCAGCGAATAATTTGAACCACACGGCCAAGCCACATGCCCATGTGGTAAGGCCATGTCCCCCACATGGTTGAGACACACGGTCGTGTCTCAGCCCGTGTGGCCAACACTTAGGCTATTTTCCAAGCCTTTAAGTTACCTTTAATCCTTCATATCTTTATTTCCATATTACACATTTAATTTATGGCCATGACCATTTAGATTGGTCATAAAACATCCATCATGCACATATTTCATAACACCAACCATATACGGCCAACAAGCATAATCACATCACAAGTATTAGAACATAGCATAGATAGATTGGTTCACAAACCATAATCAATATGAGCCACCCTTCATGGCTATATACAAATAACTCAATATAGGCTAATACATTTGGCTAGTCATGTTAACACATATCATAAAAAAAAAGGAAAGGAAGGGAGTAAGCTTTATATCTTAGTAAGACCGTATGAAATTAATAAGCAATTTATCAACTTGCTTCTCAAGGTGATACCACAATATTTGCATTTTTGCTTATGTTCAAGTCAAGCTATTTTCTCAAGTTGTAGTCACTAAATTATTTATATCTGGAGCTACGAAACTCCAAATTAAGATCCGCTAATTTTTCCAGAAACTAAATTCACATATATTTTTACCAAAAAAATTTTAGAATTTTTGGTTAAGCCAATAAGCATAGTTTATTCTTTAAATTCACCCCTATTTTGCTATCTGATAGTTCTGACCCCTCTTCACTGAAAATTAATTATCTCCTCATCTGGTATTCAGATGATGTTTCCTTTTGTTTCTTTTAAAAATATACTCATCGAGGATTATAAGCATATAACTTATAACCCATAATTATTTTTTTTACAATTTTTAATGATTTTCCCAAATCAGAATAGGGGATTTCGAAATCATTCTAACTCTATCTTACAAAAATTTAAATATCTCATAATATGAACTTTTTTTGCTTACATAGTTTCTTCTACATAAAACTACACTTAATAACCTTTAATTTCATATTTTATTCAACCTCTAATTCGATTTCCACAATTTTTGGTGGATTTTCAAAGTCAGACTGCTACTACTGTCCAAAACTATTTCAATGCTAATTTTACCCTTTCATAATTATCTTTAAATAGGCTTTTATGCCAATCAATTTCTCTTTTCATATTCATTAGGCCACAAGGTGAAGGGATAAACATATCATGTCCCAATTTAATTCGACCTAAAAGCCCCACCCATAATCATCCATCAAATTTACCACATAATTATACACCATAGGTATCGACCTAATATTTACAAGGTCGTCACAAAGTCATTCTCATAGGTAGGACTTACTTATTTACATTCTTACCAAAAGTCCAATATGCATCGAGCTCATCACTCATGAATTTTTAGTACATACTTGTACCCTTTCACATGATCATAAACATAGCTTACTCATTTTCATTCTTTACTAATCATACAACATAAATTGTGCACGTATTTCATGAATTTCATGTGAGTACTTGTACCACTCACAACATGGTCATAACCTCTCTTATTTCGACATAAACCGTAAATTTCCCGTTGAACCATTTGGAATACTATAGGATATTCAATAAGCCTCAAGCATTGGGTAAGGTTTCGACGCCATGTCCCGGACATGGTCTCACATTGGCTCACACATCAAAGTTGATGCCATGTCCCAAACATGGTCTTACACTGACTCTCATATATCGAGGCCGATGCCATATCCCAGACGTGGTCTTACACTAGCTCTAATCTACCGGTGTCGATGCCATATCCCGGACATGGTCTTACACTGACACATGTCAAGTCGATGCCATGTCCCAAACATGGTCTTACACTAGCTCTCATATATCGAGGCCGATGCCATGTCCCGGACATGGTCTTACACTGCTCACACATCAAAGTCGATGCCATGTCCCAGACATGGTCTTACACTGACTCTCGTATATCGAGGCTGATGCCATGTCCCAAACATGGTCTTACACTAACTCTCATCTATCGGTGCCGATGTCATGTCCCAGACATGGTCTTACACCAGCACACATATCACCCAAATGTCATGGCATGGATATCCAATCTATTCCTAGGTTCAACTGGGAATTTACCACATTAATTTCATCATGCATTATTCACAATCATATTCAACCTTATTATGCAAAATCGATCATTCAACACATAATAGCGATAAAGTTGCCTTACTTACGTACAACTTACTCATTTCAATGGAATATCATATTCCATCAAATTTCCAATGTATTCAATCATCACATAAATGTTATTAACATTTGGCATCACTTTCTCATACTCAATATCATCAACATATAATTCAATACAATTATAGCAAGATAGATTTCAAGTATATGAACAACAACATGGATAACATGCTTATTTAGTCACACAAACTTGCCTCGAATTCAAAAATGGCTAATTATTCCCTTTTTGTCCTAAACCACGTATTTTCTCGATTTAAGGCTGAATCTCAATTTTTTGGATCTAAAATAATAAAATTTACTCATTTTATCATCACATTAAATTAAGCGTTCCACAATTCATACTTTGGCAAAATGACCATTTTGCCACTAGAGTTTCACAAAAATTACAATTTTACCCCTAGGCTCATAAAACAATTTTTATCAAATTTCCTCATTAACCAAACCTAGCCTAACCTTTATTACTCTTGTAGCAACTCAAAATTCCAATTATTTCACACAATTCCTGTACAATTAACAAACTTTATAAAATGGTCCATATTAGGTGTTTTCATGAAAATCCTTTTACAAAAGTTGTTTATTTTACAACCATGACTGTTTTTTTTCCATAAAGTTTCAGCTAAAACATAAATACTCTCTTGTCAAAACCCTAGACTTTCAACCATTTTGCAAAATAGTTCCCTCATTACTAGCCTATGCTACAAGGGTCCCAAAAATACAAAAATCATCAAGAAAAGCCATCAAACTCACTTACTTGTAAGGGATATAAGTTGCTGATATTTTTGAGCTTTTAAAACCCCCTCTTTGCTAGTATTTTCGCTGGGGAAGGAGGAAGATGAAAGATGATACCTTTTTTTCTTTATTTTATTATATTACTAGTCAAAATAAGTCACCAAACTCACCTAACCATTGAAAATTTTTATCTCTTTGTCTCTATGGCCGGCCAAGCCTTTCTTAAAGGTCTATTTGCTCTTTAAAAGACCCCTAATTATGGTTCTCTAGCTATTTAACAAATTTACCTAGCAAAACAAAACTTTTTCCCTTTATGCAATTTAGTCTTTTTTCTCAATTAAGCTCACAAACATTAAAATTAATTCACCAAAATTTTCATGTACCCATATAATCATGCTATAACACCAAAGTAATATCAAAAATAATTTCTTGACCATCAAATTTGTGGTCCCGAAACCACTGTTCCGACTAAGCCCAAAATCGGGCTGTTACAATTCTCCCCCATTAGGGATTTTCGTCCTCGAAAATCTTACCATAAAAGTGGTTTTAGTATTCACATAATCTTCTCTTGCCTATAATCATTGCTAAAGAACTTTCACTCAACTATGCCTCTAATACTTATCTCTTTACTTTCTCATATCAGTGTCATAAGCGGTTCATTTCTATACCCCACCTCGGCTGAATTTCAACCTCTATCTGAGAGTTCATATACACAATGATTCGATCTATGCCATCATGTCACGTATATGCACATACTTGAATATTTTCAAATTTGAAACATAAAACTAGCCAGTTCATATTGGCCTTACAGTCTTTGTAATTTCACACAGTCGATTGATTAACAAATCAACTCTCAGTTACCTTTAAATTTCAAATCCTCCTTTAGCTTTCCTAAGAAATCACAATATATAACCCCGATCTCAGTCTGATTAGTGGAGACTAGTATTCCAAGAAATCCAACAATCATATAGACACGAAATTTCATAAATCTGATGAGCGGGGATTCAGCACATACTAGCATGATTCAAAGATCTTGTCAAACATCTAGCAATAAACTACATCACATTTTTTCCTCTTTCCAAGACGGGAATAATTCTGATATGGTCTTGAGAATAATCCTTCTCATTTTTATTCTAATATCAGCACTAGAGAAGATAGCTCAGGTAAAACCTAATGCTCGGCTCTAACCCCATTAACAATTCAAATCTTTCTGTAGCATCGAAAGCTCTAAGCTATCACATCATCTTATTATCTTAAAACACATCACAATTCATACAACAGTGCATCACTGAAAATTAAGAAGTCTCTGCCCAAGTGCAGACTAGACGAGTTTAAATGCTTCGATTAACAATATTCTCACCTGTCCAAGTTTTACTAACATGGAATAAGCCATTCGTCTTTCATAAGAAGAAAATTTTATCATAAAATCATTCAGAATTCACTCATCATGCTAATCAAAGACCATTTCACTTGCATTAGCTCAAATAACCGATATATCTCAATTGAAGACATTAGCTGTGATTAACTTACTTAAGAAAAGAGATCCATCATACCAATTGAAATTTGAAATTTCACCACTTATGCCTTTGCTGATATCAAATCCTTACATGGAAATTAGAGAAATCCAAATACTAAAATCACCGCATTACCATGATCAAATCAGGAGCATAGTCACACTTGACATGATTATCGTAAGCTAAAGAACACACTTTGAACATAAGTCATAATTGACAGATTATGGAACAAAGAAAACAAGAAAACCACGTAAAGAAATCCAGAATAGAGAATATAACACCCCTCACCCGTATCCAACGTCGGGACAGGGTTTGAGGCATTACTGGACTTAAACATTCACAACATGCAAAATCGGGCCACAAAATTTCACCAAAAATTAAAACATCTCAACCACATGCATATCATCCCTTATATAGGTCTTCGAAACCTATAGCATACATTGGGGTGGTTCGAGATTAAACCAAGAACTTTGAAAATCTTTGGGCAACTTAACTAATTTTCTTGCTTCGGAGAGTCACACGTCCGTGTGGATTGGGCCGTGTGGTCAATTTCAAGGATATTTTCCAAGCCAATTGTCACCCTTAATTACCTACATACATTTATACATTTTCATAGCAATTGACATGGCATATTTGAGCAATTATATATTCACAATCAAGACACAAGCATGGCATTCTTACAACAACACATAACATATTACCAACCATGCATGGCAAACAAGCATATGCACATCACCAATATCAGACGTAACATGAATAGCTAGATTTATAAGTCAGAATCATTAGCTCACTAAAGACCAATATATTTGGCCAAATTATAATAACACATGTTATAAAACTAGGTCCCTATACATGCCACTCACTTGATAATTCTAGCATATGTGTTTATACTGTCAAGGTGTTAGCTTGATAGTGTGATGCTGCCTCCGACTATCTCTAACCCCGAGTTAACCTAAAAACACTAAAAGAAATGGAAAGGAGGGGGTAAGCTTTACGCTTAGTAAGCTCACATGAAAATAATAAGCAATTTACTAACATGCTTTCCATAGTAAAACTATCCCAATTGTACATTTACACATATTCTGGTTAAGCTATTTTCTTGAGTCACAGTCACTAAATAATTTATATATGGAGCTACAGAACTCCAAATTAAGATCCGTAAATTTTTCCAGAAACTAAACTCATATATATTTCCACCATAAAATTTTCAGAATTTTTTGTCCAGCTATAAGTACAGTTTATTATTTAAAGTCTCCCCTATTTTGCTATTTGACAGCTTCAACCACTCTTCACTAAAATTAAATTATCTTTTGATACAAAATTAAAATGAGGTTCTCGTTTCTTTCTTCTTAAAATAAATTAAATAAGGAATCCAACATATAAATTATGTTCCTTAACTATTTTTGTACAATGTTTAATTATTTTTACAATTCAGAACAGGGGATCACAAAATCAGTCTGAACCAGTCTTACAAAAATATAAATATCTCAAAATAAAGAATTACTTTGTTTGTTCTATTTCTTTTATATGAAAATATATTCAATAAGATTTAATTTCATATCTCATTCCACTTCTAGTTCAACTTCTACTATTTTTGGTGATTTTTCAAAGTCACTCCCCTGCTGCTGTTTTAGACTGTTTATCCCAAATTTCATTCCTTCGCTAAAATTTCTTATTATCAACTTTCAAGATAATACGTATCCATATTCATCTTATCAAAAATTCAATCACATATCTAACTCAAAATTCAAAACTCATATATTCATATTCCGGTATTATCCCACATTTTTTTTCACGTTAAATTTCATTTAGCAAACTTGTTTCTCCTAGTGAACACTTCGGAAAGTAACAATATCCGGTGGTTTTAGTACACAACTCTACACTATTGGGCTAACATGTAATTGTGGCATACGCACTTAGTGCAACTTTTCAAATTGACATGTATGACCGTGGCATATCCACTTAGCACCACGTTACATGTTTAACCGTGGTATATCCACTTAGCACCACGTTAATGAATCAATATATGTAACCGTGGCATATCCACTTAGCACCACGTTACATGTTTAGCCGTGGTATATCCACTTAGCACCACGTTAATGAATCAATATATGTAACCGTGGCATATCCACTTAGCACCACGTTACATGTATCAATATGTGTAATCATGGTATATCCACTTAGCACCACGTTACACATATAACTGTGGTATATCTACTTAGCACCACGTTAATGAATCAATATATGTAACTGTGACATATCCACTTAGCACCACGTTACATGTATCAATATGTATAATCATGGTATATCCACTTAGCACCACGTTACATGTATAACCGTGGCATATCCACTTAGCACCACGTTTTTTTCATTTTGAAGGTTCAACCGAGATTTCCTCATTTAATCTCAATTCATCAACCACAAATCACCGTTTGTGTCCATTAATTGAACAATACTAAAGCTTACTTCATTTGCACTCTCTTCACAAGTCCATTTCATTTCACATGTCAAACATGTACTCATGAGTTTCGAGTACGTACCTATGCTATCTCTTAGCACAACCACTCATGTAAACAGGACAATCATATGCAAGATCTCATATTCTCAGTAATCACCCATTTGTTTTAAATATCATATTTCATCAAATTTCTATTAACATCAAATTCAATACAATTATAACAAATTATATTTCATGTATATCAAAAATAACATGAATAATAGGCTTATTAAATGACGTGAACTTACCTTGGATCCAGAAATGGCAATTTACCCATTCTAGTCCATAACCTTGTATTTTCCCGATTTAAGCACAAATCTTGATTTCCTTGGTCTATAATATCACATTTAGCCTACTAATTAGTCACACGATTCATATGGGTCTAAAAATCATATTTTTACAAATTTTCATTTTGACCCCTAAACTTTTGCATATTTGCACTTTTTCCCCAAGGTTCAGAAATTAAACTTCTTCCTATTTTATTATGTTTTATGATATGCTGATCATTTTTCCCTTCTATAGCAACATCAAATTCTCACTTTAACATGTACTTATGAACATTAGGTATTTTTACCGATTATGTCGTTTTACTCGTTTTCACGTAAAATCGCTTAGCAAAAGTTGTTTAACACAATTTCAAGCTTCATATTCTACCATTAAACATCAAAATACATGCATATCATTCTTGGGTAAATTTTTAAACATAAATCCTAGCTCAAAATAATGGTAGAAATGAGCAGATCATGTTACCGGGATTTCAAAAATACATAGAACATTAAAAACGGAGCTCGGAATCACTTACTATTAAGCTTGGAAGCTTGGCCAAACTGTAACCATGGCTGCTCTTGGTACATTCTGCTGTAGCAAGAAGAAAGTGACACATCTGGGGTTTAAAATTTGTCTTTTAATTCATTTTACCCCTAAATGACCAAAATGCCCTTTTTACTATTCTTTCAAAATTTACCCAACCAAGGCCATTTTTGTCCAAAAAGTTATACAATGGTTATTATCATTTAAGGACCTCCCATTTAAAATTTCATGACAATTAGACACCTCTAACATGTAAAACTCAACTTTTGCACTTTTTACAATTTAGTCTTTTTTACTAAATTGAGTGCCCAAACGTCGAAATTTTCAAACGAAATTTTCACGAAATCATTCCGTGAAATAGTAGACCATAAAAATATAATAAAAATGAAAATTTTCTCATTGGATTTGTGGTCCCGAAACCACTGTTCCAACTAAGCCCAAAATGGGATGTTATAGAGAAATCCCAAGATACGATACTATATCGAAAGACCGAAAACAAATTCTTAAGAAAATATGAAAAACCTTGATAATTCCTTAGAGAGAAAAAGTCCAGAAGAAAACATCATTTCCTCCTACTAGAATCAAATGCAACAATTAAAAGAAATAGAATCATAGCATCATATGCATTTTCTCATAAGTTTCCAACAGACAGAATATAATAGAATACCAAAGAGAAGCAGAGCAAAACAGATTATAAACTGGTTAGACCGACAATACCTTCATCTGAAATTTAGATCAGATAGCATTCTTATATAACAAGAATTTCATCAGAAGATAGATAGCTACTATAACACTTTCGAGAACAATGATCTTTTAGAATATATCAAGAGAGGCAATCATCATCTATTCACTGTAATTACCATACTTAGACATCTCATATTTCAAATATTATTTCTCTAACTATTTCTATCATCATAAATCCCATATTATTCTTTTCACTAAAGAAGATCAGTTCTGAGAAAGTCACAATCATTACATTTTCTCGACCTCTTACCTGAGCAATTCGATTTACGAAAGTAAATTTCTTCACTAATTGTGGCAGTGCATAACTCAAATAATCTTTATGTCAACCTAATACTTTTCTAGCTCTGGCTTACTTATCAACTCATTCTCAATCTCTAATCATGTTTATAGTTATTCCCCCACTGAACTCTTTGGTTTCACACTTGTGAGTTTATTCAATGCAAATATCATGAAATTCCATTACAAAACACCACTTTGGTAAGGGGGTGAGGTCGTAGGGCCTCTGACTCGACTCTCATATACATATGCATATGACACAACTTTCATCATCATAGCAACAACATCACAATCATGTCATTCATTTCAGGAAAATTATTGTTCATATTTGTATTTCACAATTTTCCGATTATCTTATTCACTCAAGTTCACTTATGCACACATTCTATGAATTCTGGATAAGTTTTCTCGTCACATTCACTTAATTAAACATATCAAGCACATAATATTATATGAGGGACAACAAACATAGATGAATATACATTACAATCGAAACTTTGATTTCGCACATCATCATATGCATGTCATTACAATCATATAAATCCATCCAACAATTTAACATATTTACTCAAGCTATACGACCTTGCCAATCAAAATCATTTAAATAATTATACATGAACATTTGTTCTATCTATATTTTTAGTAAGTTACCTAAACACATGCATTCACTCGAACAAATCATTCATATACACCTTCTATTTCATGTTTCTCATATCACCAATATGTACAAATACATTTCACCATGGGATTATCAATCAATCGTAGATAAGCTCATTATGCCCATGTACACATTCTATTTCATGTTTCTCATATCACCAATATGTACAAATACATTTCACGAATTCTTATTCGTACCTTCTCGAGTTTCAACTCATCATAATTGCACTTTATTTGAATACTTTAGTATCACTATCTACGTGATTGGGTGTAGCTCAGTTAGAGAGTATCTTTATCTAAACAAGATAGTTTTCATTCGTGTTGGGAGATATCACACAATCACAAATTTGTGACATGTATAGCTAGACTCTTACACGTACTAGGTTAGCTTAAGAACCAACTAAACCATAGCTCTGATACCACTAAATATAACATCCTTTACCTGTGTCCTACACCGGGACAGGGTACAAGGCAATACCGAACTTAAACACAAACAACCATGTAAAACTGGCTATAAAATTTCATTTAAATAAAAAATAATTATACGCATGCATATCGTCTCATATTTGGGTCTATGAAGCCTAAAACATACATTGGGGGAGTTCTGGAACTAAACTGAGAACTTTGGAAAGTTTTGGGAAAAACTTAGAAAAATTTTCTCATGAAATAGGGTCACACGCCCGTGTGGACACAAGGGCACACCTGTGTGTCTTTGACACGTATGCGTCCTCAGGTCCTGTAACTCTCTGTTTATTATGTCAGCGAATAATTTGAACCATACGGCCAAGCCACGCGCCCGTGTACTAAGGCTGTGTCCCCCACACGGTTGAGATACACGGTTGTGTCTTAGCCCGTGTGACCAACATTTAGGCTATTTTCCAAGCCCTTAAGTTACCCTTAATCCTTCACATCTTTATTTCCATATTACACATTTATCTCATGGCTATGACCATTTAGATTGGTCATAAAACATTCATCATGCACATATTTCATAACACCAACCATATATGGCCAACAAGCATAATCACATCACAAGCATTAGAACATGGCATAGATAGATAAGTTCACAAACCATAATCAATATGAGCCACCCTTCATGGCCATATACAAATAACTCAATATAGGCCAGTACATTTGGCTAGTCATGTTAACACATATCATAAAAAAGAAAGTCTCTATACATGCCACTCACTTGAAGGCGCTTAACATATATATATCAATACTCCAAAGGTGATGGTTTGATAGTGTGGTGCTGCCTCCGACAATCTCCAACCTCGAGCTAACTTGTCAACTCTAAAGAAAAGGAAATGAAGGGAGTAAGCTTTATAGCTTAGTAAGACAGTATGGAATTAATAAGCAATTTATCAACTTGCTTCTCAAGGTAATACCACAATATTTGCGCTTTTGCTTATGTTCAAGTCAAGCTATTTTCTCGAGTTGTAGTCACTAAGTTATTTATATCTGGAGCTACGGAACTCTAAATTAAGATCCATTAATTTATCTAGAAACTAGATTAACATATATTTTTACCATAAAAATTTAGAATTTTTGGTTCAGCCAATAAGTACAGTTCATTCTTTAAAGTCATCCCTGTTTCCCTGTCTAACAATTTGGACCCCTCTTCACTAAAAATTAATTATCTCTTTATACGGAATTTAGATGATGTTTCCTTTTCTTTCTTTTGAAAATAGACTCATTAAGGATTCTAGGAATATAAATTATAACCTATAATCATTTTTTTACAGTTTTTAATGATTTTCCCAAATAGGAATAGGAGATTTCAAAATCATTCTGACCCTATCTCACAACAATTCAAATATCTCATAGTAGGAACTTCTTTTGCTTACACAATTTCTTCTATATGAAACTAGACTCAATACGCTTTAATTTCATATTTTATTCAACCTCTAATTTGATTTCCATAATTTTTTGTGGATTTTCAAATTCAGACTGCTGCTATTGTCCAAAACTATTTCAATGCTAATTTTACCCTTTAATAATTATTTTTAAATAGGATTTTATGCCAATCAATTTCTCTTTTCATATTCATTAGGCCACAAGGTGAAGGGATAAACATATCATGTCCCAATTTAATTTGACCTAAAAGCCTCACACATAATCATCCATCAAATTTACCACATAATTATACACCATAGGTATCGACCTAATATTTACAAGGTCATCACAAAGTCATTCTCATAGGTATGACTTACTCATTTACATTCTTACCAAAAGTCTAATATACATCGAGCTCATCACTCATGAATTTTTAGTACATACCTGTACCTTTTCACATGATCATAAACATAGCTTACTCATTTTCATTCCTTACTAATTATACAACATAAATTGAGCACGCATATCATGAATTTTATGTAAGTACTTGTACCACTCACAACATGGTCATAACCTCTCTTATTCCGACATAAACCTTAAATTTCATGTTGAACCATTTAGAATACTACAGGATATTCAATAAGCCTCAAGCATAGGGAAAGGTGCCGACGCCATGTCCCGGACATGGTTTTACATTGCTCACACATCAAAGTAAATGCCATGTCCCAAACATGGTCTTACACTGACTCTCGTATATCGAGGTTGATGCCATGTCCCAAACATGGTCTTACACTAACTCTCATCTATCGGTGCTGATGCCATGTCCCAGACATGGTATTACATTGGCTCACATAATGTGGCCGATGCCATGTCCCAGGCATGGTCTTACACCAGCACACATATCACCTAAATGTCATGGCATGGATATCCAATCTATTCCTGCGTTCAACCAGGAATTTACCACATTAATTTCATCATGCATTATTCATAATCATATTCAACCTTATTATGAAAAATCGATCGTTCAACAGATAATAGCGATAAAGTTGCCTTACTTACGTACAACTTACTCGTTTCAATGGAATATCATATTCCATCAAATTTCCAATGTATTCAATCATCACATAAATGTTATTAACATTTGGCATCACTTTCTCATACTCAATATCATCAACATATAATTCAATACAATCATAGCAAGATAGATTCCAAGTATATCAACAATAACATGGATAACATGCTTATTTAGTCACACAAACTTGCCTTGAATTCAAAAATGGCTAATTATTCCCTTTTTGTCCTAAACCACGTACTTTCTCTATTTAAGGCTGAATCTCAATTTTTTGGATCTAAAATAATAAAATTTACTCATTTTATCATCACATTAAATTAAGCGTTCCACAATTCATACTTTGGCAAAATGACCATTTTGCCACTAAACTTTCACAAAAATTACAATATTGCCCCTAGGCTTGTAAAATGATTTTAGTCAAATTTCCTCATTAACCAAGCCTAGCCCAACCATTATTACTCTTGTAGCAACTAAAAATTTCAATTATTTCACACAATTCCCATACATTTAACAAACTTTACAAAATGGTCCATATTAGGTGTTTTCATGAAAATCCTTTCACAAAAGTTGTTTATTTTACAACCATGACTCATTTTCTTCCATAAAGTTTCAGGTAATGTAACGCCCCAAATTTTTGGGAATTCTGAAAAAGTTTGTAAAATTAAAAATTCTGTGTTCTGCTTGTTAAGTGTAGGTTTAATTGTGATAGTGGGCCTCTAGAAGGCCCAAGCTTAGGATAAAACCCGGTAGTTTTAATTAAATTTAATTCTATAAGAGAAAGGGGTTCTGATAAATTGGGCTTTTAGGAATTATTTGTGAAAAATGGATCACAAGGAAGCATGTGGTAAAGTGGCTAAGTGACGCCACTGGGAATGCTATAAGTGGCGTGTAGATGATTGGGAGGACCCAGGTTCAAGTCACAATGACAACAAATAAGGGATTAATTTTTATGAATGGAAAAGGTAAGTAATGGAACTGAAGTGAAAGTCTGTCAGGAGAGGATTTGGGAGCTGATAAGGGATAGGATTTAGGAGCAGATAAGGGAGGAAATCTAGGAGCTGATCAAGGAACAAGAGGTGGCCGGCCAAGGGTTTCTTTAGGGGGTAAATTCGGCTAGGTTAAAGTGCCTGTATAAATTCGGCAATAGGAGGAAGTTGTGCTGTTTGCTGCTTTTCTCACCTTCTCCGTTTAGCCATTTTTTTGCTTTCTTCTTATTCTCTTTCTCTATAGACGAACCTTTCAAACCTCTTGTCCATCACCACCCTACTCTACATCACTTTCCTCCATTAATTTTCTTAGACTAAAGCCGAACCTCAAATCTCAAAATCCCGAAAGCTATATTCTTGTGCCGTTTTTCCAAAGCCATATTCTTCAATATGTTTTCCTTTTTGACCAACATTCCTCTCCTCTAAACCCCTAGCATCTGTCGACAACATTACCCAGGGTTATAGCCTCAAATCATTATTTTCTATATCACTTAGAAAAGTCGAAACTTCAAAGCTTCTAGATTCAAGTTTTACCGTCGTTTAAAGGTTGAATCCGCATCAGATCTACGTAGAAAGCAGGAAGGAATAAGTGGTAAGTGCTCAACACTCCAAATCTAGTCTTATTTTTCAAGTTAGGAAAAAACCGAAGTCCTTAAAATCTAGGGAGGCTATCGATTTGGGCATAGGGCATAAAGGGTCTTTAACCGATGATTTATTTTGATGATTAGTGTCTGCTCAAGAGTTGGATCGAAGGCTTGGATCTTTGGAGCGATCAGACTTGGATCTAGCCATCGGATTACGGCAAGAAGGTAAAGTTTTAAAGGCTTTTAGGGACAGAGTCGAATATGGGTAAGTAAGTATGGAAATTAGGGTTGTGATTTGCAATCTAAGAATTCTAGCAATGTAATTGTAGGTAGTTCGTGCGTGGATCTTGTCAGCAAGTCGTCACAAATCAGGTGTGTAACTGACACCCTCTCATAGGCTAGATCGGCAAAAGCGAAAAAGCCGAAATGCTGAAAAACCGGTATTTTGGGCACTTGCGAGTGTGCGAATGCTCGTAAGACGTATGGGTAATTATTACTGGTAATCGAAAGTGATAAAACTGCAGTACGCGTGGTTTTGTGCGTTTTGATATTTTGGGCTTAATGGGCCAAAACTGGGTTAATGGGCCAACGGGCCCAATTCGGTAAGAACGCTCGGTAAGTGTTTCTGGCTAAACGTAATAGCTACGATATGCATGAAAACCTTAGAAATAGTTAGATTTACTAGAATACCCCTATGTATGCAAAATTACCATTATACCCTATGTATGCAAAATGACCTTTATACCCTAGGGTTAATTTTGTCGAAAAGCATGATGAATTAAATCTGTATGATGCATGCCATGAATGCATATCTGTTGCATGGGGACATGGGTTATATTATGGAGGAAGCGTCCTGGTGGCTATGCCATAAATTATCTGTTCTGGTGGCCCTGCCACAAATTATCTATTCTGGTGGCACTGCCACAAAATATCTGTATCTGGTGACTCTGTCACATTTTCTGTATCTGGCAGTCATGCTGCATATTTCTGTGGCGTGTAGAAGTTGGGTGGGTCGAGTAGTCTCCCCACATGGTGAAAGGATGGTATGGGGGTACACATGGTTGGATATGGTTGGGTTTCTGCATAAGCATGATATATCTGTTCTGGTCTGTTCTGGGCCTATGGGCTTTATTCTGATATCTGTTCTGGGCTGAGGCCAACATATTCTGTCTTTGTGGTTTGAACTAATTTAGGCTATGGTTGGGTTGAATTACACACTGAGTTTTCCAAAACTCACCCCTTATTTTCATCCTTGCAGGTAATCCTCAACCATAGTGGGCTTGGAGCTGCGAGGGATTCGGACTGGCCACATGTTTCTACGAACCTGGTTTCTTTCTGGTGAACTGGACGTCCTTTTAATTTCATTTATGGTTTTGGGTTTTAAGTGTAATAAGGCCGTTTAACTATTTTTATGGTTTTGTTTTACTTTTATTATTTTATTTTATTATGATGAAAAACTATGATAACTAAGGAAAATGGGTTAGCTTTAGGACGCGTTTTCAAAAAACATTAAGGGATTTCAAAATAACACGATTACAAGTAAGACTTCCGCTAAGCAAACGTTTTCAAACTTAATCATTTTCTTAAGGTAGACATAACCAGACGGTTTTCTCAAAATTATACGAGTCGTTAAGGTGTGGCAATGGTGGTGTGCATGTCTAGGATTGGATCCGAAGAGAGCTTGGTACTTAAGCAGTCCGACGGACTCACCTCCTCTTTTCCTGGTTTCCTACCTGGTGCATAGCTTCTATTCACTTTAACCTGCTTTAAAAAGTATCTTTTACAACCCCAACTAAGTTTTCCAAACTAAGTAATACGGAACGTTTTGAACGCATCGATGTGGCGCACCGGATCCGGTCATAACGTCTAGGCCGGGTTTGGGGTGTTACAGGTAACAACATAAATACTCTCATGGAAAAACCCTAGACTTTCAACCATTTTGCAAAATAGTCCCCTCATTGGCTAGCCTATGCTACAAGGGTCCTAAAAGTACAAAAATCATTAAGAAAAGCCGTCAAAATTACTTACTTGTAAGGGATATAAGTTGCTGATATTTTTGAACTTTCAAAACCCTCTCTTTGGTGGTATTTTCGGTGGTGGGGAAGTAGGAAGATGTAAGATGATACCTTTTTTTCTTTATTTTATTATATTACTAGTCAAAATAAGTCACCAAACTCACCTAACCATTGAAAATTTTCATCTCTTTGTCTCTATGGCCGGCCAAGCCTTTCTTAAAGGTCTATTTGCTCTTTAAAGACCCCGAATTATGTTTCTCTAGCTATTTAACACATTTAGCTAGCAAAACAAAACTTTTGCCCTTTATGAAATTTAGTCCTTTTTTTCAATTAAGCTGACAAACACTAAAATTAATTCACCAAAATTTTCATGTACCCATATAATCATGCTAGAACACCAAAATAATGTTAAAAATAATTTCTCGACCATTGAATTTGTGGTCCCAAAACCACTATTCCGACTAAGCCCAAAATCGGGCTGTTACAACCATTATGCCATATCTCAACCAATTCAAAGACATAAAAATCATACAAAAAAATGTCACTTATAAAAATCATCCTAAGTGCCTAACCTATATGCCATAATTGGCACCTCAATGAACAATTCAAAATCAACCAAATGACCACAATCAACCATATCGATATGCCTTCAATGGCACCTTAAAACAACAAACCAAACAAGCATTCATTTTACCATTCAAACCATCTCACAATTTGCTCCAAATCAACCTTATAACTTATGCACTAAATCTACCAAATCATTTCAAGCATGACATAGGCATAGACATCAACCTTCCCTATTTATTCCATGGCATATCTCCTAATTACCTTATAAGCAAATAACATACATACCAACTAGTTAACAAAATATGATTATCATGATCATTGCCATCACACACATGTATACATATGAATCTCAAAATGCCAAAAAATTTCAAAACGAACGTCATATAACCATGAGAATTCTATAACACCCCTAACCCGTATCCATCGCTGGAATAGGGTTACGAGGCATTACCAGATAATACATATCATTTAGAAAATTTTATCCATTCATAATCTAAATTCATTCAACTCATTCACATTGTCCCTTATAAGGTCCGAAGAGGCCTTAAAACTTACTTAAAAGAGGTTCGGAACTAAACCGATAACATTTAAAAACTTCGGGAAACTTATAAAAAATTCATGCATTCAAGGGTCACACGCCGCCGTGTGCCTCACACAGCCACCAGACACGCCCGTGTCACGGACCGTATGAAAACAGGGCAGACATACTGACTTGCACCACATGATCGAGAACACGCCCGTGTGCTAGGTAGTATGAAATCTAAAGGGGTTACTGAATTTGGTCACATGGCCAGCCACATGCCCATGTGCCAAACACAGCCAGTAGACACGCCTGTGTGTCTAAACCGTGTCAAACCTGTAGGGTCTATTGACTTAAATTCGAAGGGTACCCAGGGGACACACGACCGTGTACCAAGGCCATATGTCACACACGGTAGAGCCACAGGACCGTGTGCTCAACCGTGTGAAGTGAAAATAGGCTTTGTAAAAGCCACATTTCTCACCCTCCTCAAGCATACCTAAACCACATCAAATTTGCACCATTTTATACATATATAAGCAACCAATGCATGCTATTTCATACACATTTCATGCCATCTATCCTTAACCACTTTAACCACTAAATTCTATATTTAAAACATATTAAATCATTATGCCAAAATCATCAAAGTTTACATAAGTACCAAGTGCATTTCCTTATCAACTTATTAACTATTTCATGTCACAAAGCACACCGTATCATCATCTTAAAATCAAACCACAATATACCAACTTCCAAGCAATAATACTCCAACTTACAACTATCCCAAAGAGCAACCATATAACCTTACCAAACAGGCCAACACATGAGGCATTATATACATCACATATATCACTTATCAAACACATAATTTAAGCCAACTTAAATGGCCAAATACATACCAACATTTACAAGCCAAATCTCATGGCTTAAAATTATAACTCAAAACATATCAAGATAACACTAGCTTGTACATTCCATATACCATATATACAAAGCTGCAAAAGTACCAATGAGATGATCGATAGTGTGATGACATTTCCTGATGATCCCTGAGTCTGAGTTACCTTCGATAATCTATAAAATAGTGAAAAATAAACACAACAAGCTTTAAAAGCTTAGTAAGCCATATACAATATAAAGTAATCATATGAATATTTGCATATAAATTCAAATATTCTAAGCATAGCTAAACACATACAAATTCACAAACCTTTCTCATTGTACACATATTCAATATCTTAAATGAATTCGTCAAATACTTCCTCTTTTCCATACTCGTATGAATCTCGTACATACATGAGTCACGTATCTCATTCACACATTCTTTCTTAACTTGACTTTGCTCGATGAACCATTCAGAATTGTTAAGGATACTCAGAAATCACATAAGCTCGCACAATGCCATATCCCAGATATGGTCTTACATGTTACCAATGCCACTGTTCCAGACAGGGTCTTACATGAAATCATAATACAATGCCAATGTCCCAGACATGGTCTTACACGTAATCACAATACAATGCCAATGTCCTAGACATGGTCTTACATGTAATCACATCTCGATAACCTAATGTCATGACATTTGTGTCCTATACTATTCCTAAGATTCGTACGAGACTTTCGGATGTCATAACTCTGTCGATTCTTGCTCGTATTTGCTCGTTCAACATTTATAACAATTCAATAACAAAAAAACACATATAATTCAATTTAAAGACATTTACTTGGATATGATCTTACCTCGTATATACACTGAACGAATTGGATCGACTACTCGACAACTTTCAATTTCCCCCGATCTAAATCTGATTTCTTTCGTTCTTGATCTATATATATTCAAAATTAATCCATTTAATCACCAAATCAATCAATTTCATCCACAAACACGTATTTGGGCATTTTTACACTTTAGCCTATAAAGTTCCACGTTTATTCAATTTAGTCCCTAGTTCATAAAATTGCAAATTCATGAAATTTAAGGACAACCCATGCTAGCCGAATTTTTTATAGCTTCATAGCAGCCATATTTTCATTTATTTCACACTTTTAACCACAACATTTCACATTTTCTCAATTTAATTTCTAATTGACATTTTTGTCAAAAATCGCTTAACAAAACTCGTATATCTATCATTAAACCTTCATAATCTATCATTAAACATTTAAGTACTCAAGCATTCAAAAATGGCTTCATTCAAAATCTATAACAGTCTCAAAAAAGAAGGTACAGGCTAGCTAGATTAAGCTACAACTAGCTCAAAAACGTAGAAATCATTAAAAACCAAGCTAAAACTGTACCTTAATTGACAAATGAAGCTTGGCCGAATATAACCCTAAAAATGGCTGATTTCCTTTGCTCAAAATCAGTTTGGGAAGATGAAACAAATTATGATTTGTTTGTTTATTTTAATTAACCTTTAATAACCAAGTTACAATTTTAACCTTAATGAGATTTAATAATTACAATTATACCTAGCCATTATCATCCACTAACCCTATAATGGTATAATTACATCTTAAGGACCTTCACTTCAATCAACCATAGCAATTAAACACATTTAACATATAAAATGCCATTTTTTCATTTTACGCGATTCAGTCTTTTCGTCAAATTAAACACTCAAACGCTAAAATCATTTCATGAAATTTTCACACATACTTATTCAAATGCTATAAACACCGTAAATAATATTAAAATAATTTTTTGACCTCAAATTTGTGGTCCTGAAACCACTATTTCAATTTAGCTAAAATCGGGCTGTTACAAATTCTTAGGTACATGGCAAGACCAAAATAAATCATCACCAACACTCGAGTCTGTGATTGCTACTAGATGCTGAGTTGAAAATCGAATTGTAAAGTACCTAACCTACACACAAAAAACAAAACCGTATGTTGAATATAACTCAATGGTATTTCTATAATTTGAACAATAAACATAATATAAATAATTTTTGAATGCATAAGCTAAAAATGAATGGTAATATGCAATTAACATGTCATTAATGTCAATTCACATATATTCTTTTTTTAAACTAACACATCTTGTTAATATAAATGCATAGCAATCCACTTCACATACCATTTGGTATCTCAATTTCATGTATTCAATGAGCATATCTACCATTATTCAACTCATGTCACAAATAGACATTCCAATTGACATTTTCCTTCCATTTCATAACCATTTGTCATCTCAACATCAATTACCACATGTCATATCAATTTTCCAATCTCAAGGATGTCAGAACTGTAAAATAATATCTGATATAAAACTTAAAAAACCATAAACCATGATCTGTCATGTCAAATCATCAAGAATAAATCAAGAACAAAATTAGATGCGAAAGCGTACCTGAATTCATTGATTTTTTAAAATCTACGGATCTTGTAGTTTTGATATTCCAAATTAGCACATAAGTAATCTAGAGAAGGTGACTCTCTCTTTTCTAAAGATGGGATATTAGAAAAGTTATCTTATGTGTAATTTGGGGACCATAACCCTAATATATAACGTTTTCACATTAACCCTAATTTCCAATCAACCCATAATTAATTAGAAATTAGTTACTAGAGTATCTACACATATTTTACACTTTTAACCATAACATTTTACATTTTCTCAATTTAATCCCTAATTGACATTTTTGTAAAAAATCGCTTGACAAAACTTGTATATCTATCACTAAACCTTCATAATCTATTATTAAACATTTAAATACTCAAGCATTCAACAATAGCATCATTCAAAATCTATAATAGTTTAAAAAATGAAGGTACATGCTATCTAGATTAAGCTGCAACAAGTTAAAATATGTAAAAATTATTAAAAATCGAGCTAAAACTGTACCTTAATTAACAAATGAAGCTTGGACGAATATAACCCTAAAAATGGCTAATTTCTTTGCTTAAAATCAGTTTGGGAAGATGAAACAAATTATTATTTTGTTTGTTTATTTTAATTGACCTTTAATAACCAAGTTACAATTTTAACCTTAATGAGCTTTAATAATTACAATTATACCTAGTCATTATCATCCACTAACCCTATAATGGTCTAATTACATCTTACAGACCTTCACTTTAATCAACCATAGCAATTAAACACATCTAACATATAGAATGTCACTTTTGCATTTTACGTGATTTAGTCATTTCGTTAAATTAAGCACTCAAACGCTAAAATCATTTCACGAAATTTTCAAACATACTTATTCACATGCTATAAACACCATAAATAATATTAAAATAATTTTTTTACCTTGGATTATTGGTCCCAAAACTATTATTCTGATTTAGCTAAAACTGAGCTGTTACAACTCTCCTCTCTTAGAGATTTTCATCCCCGAAAATCTTTCCAGTGAATAGGTTAGGGTATTGATTTCTCATAGCATCCTCGGGTTCCCAAGTAGCTTCTTCTACCCCATGCCGATGCCAAAAGACTTTCACTAATGCTATTCTTTTATTTCTCAGTTTTTTGATCTCACGAGCTAAGATTCGAATCAGTTCTTCAACATATGACATATCTGATTGAATTTCAACCTCGGTCGAAGAAATGATATGTAAAGGGTTGGACCGGTATCGTCGAAGCATCGATACATGAAACACATTATGAATCTTTTCTAAATCAGATGGCAATGCTAGCTGATAAGCCACTAACCCAATTTGCTCAGTAATCTCATACAGTCTAATGAATCTCGGACTCAATTGTCCTTTACGACCAAATCGAAGTATTTTCTTCCATGGAGATGCTTTCAAAAACACTCTATCCTTAATCTAAAAGTCAATATCTTTCCGTTTCAAGTCTACGTATGATTTCTGATGATCTGACGCTACTCTCAGACTATCATGAATTACTTTCACTTTCTGTTCGGTCTCTCTAATCAAATCGACCCTGTGAATCCTATTCTCGCTAAGTTCAGTCCAATACAATGGTGTTCGGCATTTACGACCGTATAGAGCTCCGTACGGTGCCATTTTAATACTCGGTTGAAAGCTGTTGTTATATGCAAATTCAGTCAACAGAAAATACTTTTCCCACGTACCTTCGAACTCAAGAATGCAACATCTCAACATATCCTCGAGTATCGGTATAAATCGCTCATATTGACCATCCGTTTGCGGGTGAAATGTGGTACTAAAATGTAATTTTGTACCCAACGCATCTTGCAGTTTCTTCCAAAATCTCGATGTGAATCTCGGATCTCTATCCGAAATAATAGAAATAGGTACTCCTTGTAATCTCACAACCTCAGAGATATACAACTCAGCTAACTTTTCAAGCGAATAATCTGTTCTTATCAGAATGAAATGGGCCAATATTTTCAATCTGTCAACTATAATCCAGATCACATCTTTCTTTCTCGGAGATAGGGGCAATCCTAACACAAAATCCATAGTCACTCTATCCCATTTCCATTCGGGAATCGTAATCGGTTGTAATAAACCAGATGGTACCTGATGCTCAGCTTTAACTTGTTGACAAATCAAACATTTAAAAATGAACTCTGAGATAAAACATTTCATACCTGGCCACCAATAAAGCTGTTTCAAGTCATTATACATTTTCGTGCTTCCCGGATGAATAGATAAACGACAACTATGTGCTTCATTCAAAATCATCTAAATCAACTCTGAATTTCTCGGAACACATATTCGGCCTTTGAATCTTAAAAAATCATCAAAATCAACTTGAAACTCTGAATCAGGATTTGAATCACATTAAGCTCGTTTTGGTAACATTTCATTATCAACTTTTTGAGCTTCACAAATCTACTACAAAAATAATGGTCTCACTTTCAACTCAGCTACTATTGAACTATCATTACACAAAGCTACTTGAGTGTTCATCGCACGTAGAGCAAATAGGGATTTTTGGCTCAAAGCATCAACAATGACATTAGCTTTACCCGAATGATAATCAATTACTAACTCGTACTCTTTTAGTAATTCTAGCCATCTCTGCTGTCACAAATTCAAATCTTTCTTAATCATCAAATATTTCAAACTCTTGCGATATGAATAAACATGGCATTTCTCACTGAACAGATAATGGCACCAAATCTTCAACACAAACACAATTGCTGCTAACTCTAAATCATGCGTCGGGTAATTCTTTTCATGCGGCTTCAACTGTCTTGAGGCATAAGCTATGACTTTGCCTTCCTGCATCAAAATGCATCCCAGACCATTCAACGATGCATCACTATCGATCACAAATTCTTTACCCAATTCCAGCTGTACTAATACTAGAGCTTCAGTCCAAAGAGCTTTCAGCTGATCAAAACTTTTCTGACATCTCTCGGACCATTCAAACTTAACATCTTTCTAAAGCAATCTCATCAACGGAGTCACAAGCATCAAAAAGCCTTTCACAAATTGTCTTTAATAATCCGCAAGTCCTAGGAAGCTACAGACTTCGGATACATTTCTCGGAGGCTTCCAATCTATAATCACAAATATCTTACTCGAATCGACTCGAATACCCGATGCTGACACATTATGCCCTAGAAAACCAACCTCATGCAACCAGAATTCACATTTACTGAACTTTGCATATAACTACTTGTCACGTAAAGTCTGCAATACAATTCTCAAATGCTTGCCATGTTCCGTTTCATCTTATGAATATATCAATATGTCGTCAATAAATACAGCAACAAATCTATCTAAGTATAGTTTAAAATTTTGGTTCATTAAATTCGTAAAGATAGCAAGTGCATTCATTAGTCCAAAAGGCATAACTAAGAATTCATAATGGCCATACCTTATTCTAAATGTAGCCTTTGGCACATCAGAGTCTCTAACCTATAACTGGTAATAACCCAATCTCAAATCTATTTTCAAAAACACTGTAGCCCCTTTCAATTGACCAAACAAATCATCTATTCTGGGCAGAGGATATTTTTTCTTGATCGTCACTTTGTTGAGTTGTTTGTAGTCTATACACATTCTCATCGTGTCATTTTTCTTTTCCACAAACAACACGGGAGTACCTCAAGGTGAGAAACTCGATCTTGCAAAACCTCTGTCCGCCAGTTCTTGCAACTGAGCTTTCAATTCTTTTAAATTTGTCGGTGCCATTCTGTACGGAGCTATCGATATTAGCATAGTTCCTGGCACTATCTCAATGCCAAACTCAACCTCTCTGATCGGTGGTAAACCCGATAACTCTTTATGAAACACATCCGGATATTCACCCACAACTGGCACATCGATGAAATCATTACTGGTAAACCATAAATCATTTGACTTAACTTGGATAATCTCATTATTCTGACATCTCATATCAATCGTCTTTTGTTTGTAATTCACAATAGCATCATGTAGCATTAGCTAGTCCCATACCCAAAATGATATCAAATTCATCAAATGCTAACAACATTAGATTGGCTGGAAAATAGAAATCTCGAATCATCAACGGATAGTTCTTGCACACTTTATCAACCAACACACACTTACTTAGGGGGTTCGATACTCTAATCATAAATTCAGTAGACTCTACAGGAAAAGTCTTACTGGATACTAAATTCACACATATATACAATTGAGTTGATCCTGGATCTATCAATGTAATAACTTTAGTATCATAAAGAGTAAAAGCACTGGTAATAACATCTTGAGATGACACTTCTTCGCGAGCGCGAATAGCATAGGCTCGTGCAGGTGCTTTGGCTTCAGACCTCACAGTAGAGTACTTTGGTCTTTATCTGACTACCCCTCACATTAACAACATTTCTGGGTGGTCTACCTTTAGCTACAGTGTTACTTGACCTCGTGCTTTGTAATGTATCTTGCTCAGCTAACTCAGGACAGTTACTGTAACATCCCGATTTTTGGGTCTAGTCGGAACAATGGTTTCGGGACCACAAATCTGACATAAGAAATTTTTTTATTGTATTTTTATAGTCCACAATTTCAAAGAATGACTTTGTGAAATTTTCGTTTAAAAATTTTGACATTTCAGCACTTATTTGGTTAAAAGGACTAAATCGTAAAAAGTGCAAAATGTGAGTTCTAGATGTTAAAGGTGTCAAATTGCTATGGACTTTAGATTATAGGTCTTTATATAGTAATTGGACCATTAGAAATTTGTTGGACAAAAATGGGCATGAGATAGGTGAAATGAACAATTTTTAAGTTAGGGGCATTTAGGTAATCTAGTAAATAAATGAATTAAAAGCCCAAAATAGCCAAAATTGGCCTCCATCTTCTTGCTCCAGCCGGACCCCTATGGAAGCCATGGCTAGGGTTTTCTTCAAAATTCCAAGCTTAATAGTAAATGATCCCTAGCCATGTTTTCAAAGTTCTTTACATTTTTGAAGTTCCCGTAACTCGATTTACCTATTTCTACCATTATTTTAAGCTAGGGCTCATGTCTAAAAATTTACCCATAAATGACATGCATGTGTTTTGATGTCTAATGGTAGAAAATGAATGTTGGGTGTTAGATAAACATCTTTTTTTAAGTAATTTTAGATGAAAACGTCTATAAAGACCATTTTGAGAAAGTTATAAAATGTGTAGTAAGAGTGTGTTTTAATGAAAATTTTGAGATGCTATAGCTATGAAAATGGTTCGGCTAGGCTTGGATAACAAAGAAATTGAGTGCATTTTATCTTACGAGCCTAGGGGAAAAAGTGTAATTATGACAAAGTTTAGGGGAAAAAATATAATTTTTCCAGAATATGATATTTGGACCACATTGAATAATGTTGACTAATAATTAGACTACATATGACATCATAGATCAAGGAAATTGAGGTTCAGACCTAGAACGGGGGAGAAATGAGGAATCGATGGTTAGGTCCCTTTTTTATAACCTTGGTGTCGAGGTAAGTTCATGTGTAAATAATACTACCTTATGTTATGAATTTTATATTTCGATATTGCATGAATTCTACATTTGTTTCCATGAAATTTATCAATGATGATTATGACAAAATTCTGATGAATGAGAAATCCCGAATGAATCTTAGAGATGAATAGGGTACAAATGTCAAAACAATAAGGTTATTAAGATTCCGTATAGGACCATATCTGGGATGTGGTCTCGGTATGTGATTTCATATAAGACCATGTCGGGGACATGGCGTCAATATGATATTTCATGTAAGACCATATCGGGGATATGGCATTGAAATGATACTATATGTATGAGATTTCCAAGTAACCCTTAGTATTCTAAATGATCCAATAGATACATTCAAAATGAGAAGGTATGTGACCGTATTACGAGTGGTAAAGGTATGTACATATAACTCATGTGAAGTGAATTTGGTTTATGATGCATTATTGGTAAGGACACGAATGAGTAAGATATGTATTTATACAATGATGGTTGGAATAACTGGTAAAAGTGTTATTGACTTAGTTATCATTATTTTATACTAAAACAGTTTTGGACAGCAGTAGCAGTCTGACTTTGAAAATGCACCAAAAATAATAGAAAGTGACTTATAGGTTGAATAAAATATGGAATTAAATACTATTGAGCCTAGTTTCATTAGAAGAAATAGTATAAGAAAAAGAATATCAGATTATGATATATTTGAATTTTTGTGAGACAGAGTTAGAATGTTTTCGACATCCCCTGTTATGATTTGGGAAAATCATCACAAATTGTAAAAAAATAAATATGGGTTATAATTTATATGATTAGATTCTTTAATGAGTATATTTTCAAAAGAAACAGACGGGAACATCATTTGAATCCCTTATGTGAAGATAATTAATTTTTAGCAAAAAGGGGTTAGAACTATCAAATTGCGAAAAAGGGGTAAATTTAAAGAATAAACTGTACTAATTCGCTAAACTAAAAATTCTAAAAATTTTATGGTAGGATGATATGTGAGTCTAGTTTCAGGGAAAATTAACGGATCTTAAATTGGAGCTCCATAGATCCAAATATAAATAATTTAGTGTCTATGACTTGAGTAGATAGCTTGATTGGAATTTGATCAAATAGTGGAATAATATGCAATTATAATTGTGATAACTTGAAAACATGTTGTAAGAATTTGGTAAAAGCATATTAATAAAATTTCTTATTATTTTCATATGAACTTACTAAGCTTTATAGCTTACTCCCCTCCCTTTCCCATCTCTTATAGGTTAATTTTTGCTAGCTCAGGTTGGAGATCCCCGGAGATGTCATCACATTATCAAGTTATCATGTTGGGTAAAAACAGATGCAACCCTCTTAATTTTATGGAATGTATAGGGACTAAGTCACTTTGTGAATATATCTTTATAAGTTAGCCAAATGTATTAGCTTGTAATAGTTAATAGATTGATGTTGTGGGTAGTCGTAAATCAAATTTTGTATACATATATGTGCCAATCCTTTGAAGACGTGGGTTTTGTTATAAGGTACGAATGCTTGAAGATTTAAATTAGGTTTTTTGGTATGTTGATAATCATGGTATAAATGGATAAATTGGAGGTAAACCAATTATATATATTATATGTGTTTTGGTAAGTTTGGACTCGAATAAGAGAAATGTCATGTGCATGCACGTGTTGTTGTGAGGATGCCATGCTTGAGCCTTGATTGTGGATGTATAATTGCTTAATTAAGTATGTTAATTGCTATAGAGATGTATAAGTGTATGTGTCCAACTATGGTGGCAAATAGCTTGGAAAATAGCCTTGTATTTGTCCACACGAGTAGACACACGGACGTGTGTCTAAGTCGTGTGTGACACACGGCCTGCCCCCATGGGCGTGTAGTCTGACCGTGTGTCCCTTGCATCTTGTACTTTAACTTGGAATTGGTCACACGGGCTGAGACATGGTCGTGTGTTTCAGTCGTGTGAGGGACCTGGCCTTAGGACATGGGTGTGTGCTTTGGCCGTGTGCCCCTAATTTGGTGATGATGTCATAAATAGAGAGTTACACGGGCTGAGGACATGGGCGTGTCCCAAGCCACACAGGCGTGTGTGACCACACGGCGTACCCGTACTGGCGTGTGACCCTGTTTCATGATAAAATTTTGTAAGTTTTGCCAGAGGTTTTTAAAGTTTTCGGTTTAGTCCTAAATCATCTTTGATGCATGTATAGGGTCTCGTAAGCCCATTTAAGGGATGTTATACATATGTATAATGTTTTTTATTTGGACAAAATTTTATGGTTGATTTTATGTGATTTTGTATGTTTATGTCTGGTAATGCCTCATATCTTGTCCTGATCTCGGACACGGGTAAGGGGTGTTACAGGTACGAATAAAATGATCTAATGATCCACATTTAAAACAGCCAATCATTCAATCTACAATCACCAATATGCCATTTTCCACAATATCTACACTCAGGTCGGTTTTGTCTCACACTGCCAACACTGACAGTAGATGTAGCTTGAGCTTTAGAACTTACAGGTTGCTTTTCACGATCCTTGATTGAATGTCCCACTGATGCATTAGAATGATTAAACGAGTCTCGAAATTTCTTCAATGAAGATTGTTACGAGTTACATATCGATCTTTTTCTTAAGTCTCTGGCTTCTGAGTCTGCTTTTCTCTTTTCTTTGCTGAGATCCTCGACTTTACAAGCCCTCTCAACTAAAATGACAAATTCCTTCAATTCAAGTATCCTGACTAACAGTTTTATATCTTCATTCAACCCGTCAACAAATCGTTTACACATGATTTCCTCAGTAGACACATACTCTTGAGCATATTTACTTAAATATACGAATTCTCTTTCATATTCAATAACAGTCATCCAACCTTGTTTTAATTCTAGAAACTTTTTATGTTTCTGATCGAGAAATCGCTGACTTATGTACTTCTTTCGGAATTTAGATTGAAAGAACTCCCAAGTAACCTGTTCTTTAGGAACTACTGATGTCAACGTTTTCCACCAATGATATGCATTATCTCTTAGCAAAGGTACCACACATTTGATACATTCATCAGGAATACAAAAAACTCATCGAATACTCTGATCGTGTTCTCAAGTAAGAACTCAGCTCTCTCAGCATCATCATCAATGGTAACCCAGAACTCCTCAGCATCATGTTTACATATCTTATCCACTAGTGGCTTACTCAATCGAATCGGATCTGTCACTTGCGGCACAGTTGGGTTTTGTTGAGGAATAGGCAGGGGTAGAGGTTGTTGAGCAACTAGATTCATTCAAACAAACTCTGTGAACCACTCACTCATCATTCGGAAGAGGGCTTGTTTAGCCTCTTCCTCTTGACTACTTGAAATCAGTTTAGAATCAGCTGGTGCTGCCCCTTGAACGAGAGCGGTCGCATTACTTTCCACATCATCAGCTAAAGCTCGATCGAGATCCAATTGCTATATGATAACACGCTTTAATTTGTCAGGAAGCATCACACTATCGTAGTTTATGTATATGGCATGTATAGCTAGACTCTCACATGCTACACTAATCTTAGAATCGACTAAACCGTAGTTCTAAAACCAATAAAATGTAACACCCCCAACCCGTACCTGTCATCTGAATAGGATTACGAGGCATTACCGGATAATACACATCATTCACAAACTTTTATGCATTCATAATCTAAATTCATTCAATTCGTTCACATTGTCCCTGTAACAAGCCAAACCCGGCCCAGGCGTTACGACCGAATCTGGCGTGTCACATTGAAGCGTTACTAGAAAAGTCATGTTTTATCTAAAGTCTTTCTTAGTGTTTAAAGAATATATTCGTTAAAGATTAAAGTGAACGGAAGCTGTGCACCAGGTAGGATGCCAGAAAAGAGGAGGTGAGTCAATTAGACTGCTTAAGTACCCAGCTCCTCACGGATCCAATCCTAGACATGCACACAACCATTGCCATACTTTAAATGAGTGATTGTTCAGGGAAAACCAATTCGTTTAAAACCATTTGAAAATGTTATTAATTTTGAAAACATTTTCGTTGTGGAAGCCTTGCTTTGTTATCACGATATTTTGAAATCAAGTAACCTTTTTAAAATGCGCCCTAGAGCTATTCAATTTCAAATAGTTAAAACAATATCATATCTAAGCTAGCAAAACATACTAAAAACAACTAAAAATAATTAAAGCGGCCTTATTACAAATTAAAACCCCAAAACATAAAGGAAATAATCTAAAATAAAAGTGAAGGTATAAACACTTATTTTAAACAGTCCACATGGCCACTCTGAATCCCTCCAGCTCCAAGACCACCGATCTATGGCTCACCTGTAAAGATGGGAAAAAGGGGGTGAGTTTGGAAAACTCAGTGTGTAAAGTAAACCCAACTAGAGCCTAAATTAGTTCAAGCTCTACTGGGCGTAAGTCTTATTCAGAAATCAGAGTTAACTGGGCCTTACCCCATATCAATATTAATCTAGGCCATAGCCCCTTACAATATCAGAGTATACTGGGCCTAGACCATATCAGTGTCAATCTGGGCCATAGCCCTATTACAAGTCGAGATATGTTGGGCCTTGTCCATATTAGCATAGTTGGGCCATTTTAATATAGTTGGCCCATAATAAAACAGTCTCATATGATTAATGCATGATAACCCCATCCAACCCTGCACCTGCCTCTGTCCATCCCTACACTTCCTGTGGGGAATAAATCACCCACGCCATCCCTACACTTACAGTGTTAGCACTGCTTGCTGCACTAACTATAATCTGCAGCAAAGCTGCTTATATCAGAATATGTGGCACAACCACCAGAACGGGTTCTTCTTCCATAACAAAACCTAACCCCATGCAGTATGACATGTATGCAGAGAGTATATAATTAACAAGGCATGCTTCAGAAAGACAGTTAGATTATAGCGTAAGAACAGTTATTTACCCTCGAGGGGCATAATCGTAAACTTACCCCTTTAAGGGTATTACAATAATTCTACCTTACAGAGGTATTTCAGTAATTTTATTAGTCTTTTTAGGGTTTCATACTCATTACAGTTATTAACGTATTAACAGAAACACTTACCGAGCATTTTTATCGAATTGGGCTCGTGGGCCCATTAACCCGTTTTCGGCCGATTAACCCCAAATATACCGAACTACACGAAATTGCGCACTTTGTAATCATACCGCTTGTGATTACCAAAATTATCAATACAAACAATCCCACGAGCGTTCGCACGCTCGCAAGTTCTCGAAATGCCGGCTTTTCGGCATTTTGACTTTTCGACTTTTGCAGATCTAGTCTACTAGTAGGTGTCATTAACACACCTGATTTGCGACAACTGCTACTAAAATCTCCCACGATATCCTACAATCGTCACTAGACATATCAGATCCAAAATACAATGGCAACTATCATAAACTTACTTACCATAATCGGCCATCAATACATATGGCCCTTGAGATCCTACCTTTGCCAAAACTAGTGACTAGATCTCGATCTAGTCATTCCACTTGTCCAAGCCTTCGATTAGCAGCCTCTAGATCACACTAACACCAAAACAAATCAATTGTTACACCCCTTAGAGCCTTAAGCTCCAATCGACAGCGTCCCTATGCCTTTAGGGATTTCGGCTTTTCTAAATCCTGAAATAAAGAATAGATTTAAGTACCTACCTCAGGTTCTTTCAACCAAAATGATTCCACTTCAGTTTCTACTCAGATCTGATGCAGATCCAGCCCTTAAACACTAGTAGAAATCAAATCTTAGAGATCTAAAGATTTGGCTATATGTCCCTAAAAACTATGGTGTTTTTGGCTTTTGGAACTGTGAAGAGGAAAATGATTTGGTATGGTGTTTTTGTAGTGGTATTGCCGATAGGGGTTGAGGTTTAGAGGATGTGAAAATCGACCAAAAGAGATGAAGAAAATAGAAGGATTTTAACTAGCAGAAATCGGCACAAGAAACAACTTTCGGGATTTCAGCTTTTATGGAAATCGGCTATAGAGGTTTAGAAAAGAATGGGAATGAAAGAGGAGATGAGTATAATGGTAGTAATGTTTTGGCTAGAGAGTAAAAGAAGGAGAAAAGAAAATAGAAGAAGAGAGGAGAATAGAAGGAAGAATTCGACACTCAAGAGATCTAACTCTGCGTTTTTCAGCTTTTTGAGATACTGAGAAAAGAATAGAATGAAAGGGAAGGCTCTAGGTGGCTAACCCTAATTCAGCAAAACAAAAAGAAAATAAAGCTTGCCCTAATGGCCATTCAGACCCACGGCCCAACCTTCCTAAAGCCCTAGCCGAATTTCCACTTAAGGTCTATCACATGCTCGGCACATGCACACAAAAAATAAAAGTAACAACACGCGTACCTTGTGACTTGAACTCTGGCTCCCCCTAAACATCCACACGTCACTCCCCAAACACCCAGGTGGTGCCATATGCCACTTTACCACAGATCTTTTTTTGTCCTATTTTACCACCTCAATTTTCAAAGCCCATATCGCCAGAACCCTCTCTTTCAAAATTAAAAATTCAGGAATTGCCTCAAATTAAATTTACTCTTGGGCCTTTTTAAAGGCCCACCAACATACTCAGACCCACAACAGACAGTCAAAACACAGTATTTCTAAAAGTCATTGGAAATTACAGAAATCTCGAAAATCCTAAAAATTGGGGCATTACAGTCCCTTATAAGGTCCTACGAGACCTTAAAACATGCTTAAAAGAGGTTTGAAACTAAACCGATAACATTTAAAAACTTTAGGAAATTTATAAAAATTTCATGCATTCAGGGGTTAACGCCCATGTGCACAGGCCGTGTGCCTCACACGGCCACCAGACATGCCCGTGTCACAGGCTGTGTGAAAACATGGCATACATACTAACTTCACCACATGATTAAGAACACGCCTGTGTGCTAGGCCGTGTAAAATCTAGAGGGGTTACTGACTTGGGTCACATGGCCAGCCACAAGCCCATGTGCCAAACATGGCCAGTAGACACGCTCGTGTGCTCAGCTGTATGGAGTGAAAATAGGCTTGGTAAAAGACACATTTCTCACCCTTCTCAAGCATACCTAAACCACATCAAATTTGCACCATTTTATACATATATAAGCAACCAAAGCATGCTATTTCATACATATTTCATTCCATCTATCCTCAACCACCTTAAAACATATTAAATCATTATGCCAAAATCATCTACCAAATACATTTCCTTATCAACGTATCAACTATTTCATGTCACAAAACATTCCATATTCTAACAGCTCGATTTTAGCTAAATCAGAACAGTGGTTTTAAAATCACAATTCTGAGGTTAAAAAATTATTTTAATATTATTTTTGGTGTTTATAGCATTTTATTATATATATGTGAAAATTTCTTAAAATAATTTTAGTGTTTAGGCTTAATTTGATAAAAGGACTAAATCGCGTAAAATGCAAAAGTTGCATTCTATTTGATAAAGCTGTCTAATTACTATGGCTTATTAAATAAAAGGCCCTTATGTTGTAAATAGACCATTGGTAGTTGAATTTGACATAAATGGACTTAATAACATGAATTTGGTGGCTTTTAATTAAGGTTAAAATAGTAATTTGGTTATTAAGGTTAATTAAATTAAAACAAAAGCCAAAATTAAGCTTCATTTCTTTCTTTCTTGGCCGAATATTGATAAGAAGAAAGCCATAGATTGATTTTTAGGGTTCGTCACTTGCAAGCTTGATTGGTAAGTGTTTTGAGCTCTGTTTTTGATGATTTCTATGTTTTTGTGATCGTTGCTTTGAGTATTAGCTAGCCAGTGTCCTAACTTTTGAGTTTGTTGGTGATTTTGTAAAATTCCATTGATGAATTTATGAGCTTTGTGATGGTTGATGATGAATTATGGAAGTTAGATGATAGATTATTATATTTTGTAAAGTGATTTTTAGTGAAATTGCATAAAAGGGGTTAATTTGTGAAAAGATTAAAATGTGTGGTTAAATGTGTAAAATATTGATAAATATGGGCTGTTAAGGATCCTGTAGAAATTCGGCTAGATTGGGTTTAATTGAAATTATTGTAAATTGTGTTTTTTTATGAAATAGGGACTAAATTGTAAGAAATGTGAAAGTTTAGGGCTAAAGTGCAAATTGGCTTTAATATGTGTTTAAAGACTAAATTGATTGAGTTGGTAATTAAATGGATTAATTTTGAATATATATAGATCAAGAACGAAAGAAATCAGATTTAGATTGAGGAAAATTGTAAGTTATCGAATAGTCGATCCTGTCCCTCTATTCTAGCTACGAGTAAGTTCACATGCAAATAAATTTCTTTAAGTTGATTTATAAATGTTTATTTGTCATTGAATTGCTATGAATGCTGAACGAGCAAATACGAGCAAGTATCGATGAAGTAATGTTAATCGAAAGTCCCGTATGAACCCTAGGAATAGTATAGGGTACAAATGTCATGACATTAGGTTATCGAGATGTGATTACATGTAAGACCATATCTGGGACATTGACATTGTATTGTGATTACGTGTAAGACCATGTCTGAGACATTGGCATAGTATTATGATTTCGTGTAAGACCCTGTCTGGGACAGTGGCATCGATATATGATAACATGTAAGACCTTATCTGGGATAGGGCATTGTACGAGCTTATGTGATTTTCAAGTATCCTTAACAATTCTGAATGGTTCAATGGGCAAAGTCAAGTCAAGAAAGATGTGTGAATGAGTTAAGTGACTCAGGTACGTACGAGATTCATACGAGTATTGAAAAGGAAAGTATTTAATGAATTCAATTATGATATTGAATATGTGTACCATGAGGAAGGTTTGTGAACTTGAATGTCTGTAGCTATGCTTAGCATATTTGAATTGATATGCAAATACTCATTTGGTGACTTTATTTGTATATGGCTTACTAAGCTTTTAAAGCTTACTGTTTTTGTTTTTCACTATTTTATAGATTATCGAAGCTAGATCAGACTCAGGGATTGTCAGGAAATGTTATCACACTATCGATCACCTCGTTGGTACTTTTGGAGTTTTGTATATATGGTATATGGCATGTATAGGCTAGTATTGTCTTGATATGTTTTGTGTTATGATTTTGAGCAATGAGATTAGGCTTGTTAATGTTGGTTTGTATTTAGGCATTTAAGTTGGCTTAAATTATGTGTTTGATAAGTGATATATGTGATGTACATAATGCTTTATGTGTTGGCTTGTTTGGTAAGGTTATATGGTTGCTCTTTTGGATAGTTGTAAGTTGGATTATTATTGCTTGGAAGTTTGTATATTGTGTTTGATTTGAGATGATGATACGGTATGTTTTGTGATATGAAATAGTTGATAAGTTAATAAGGAAATGCAATTGGTACTTTTGCAAGCTTTGATGATTTTGGTATAATGATTTAGTATGTTTTAAATGTGAGAATTAGTAGTTGAAATGGTTGAGGATAGATGATATGAAATGTGTATGAAATAGCATTCTTTGGTTGCTTATATATATGTATAAAATGGTGAAAATTTGATGTGGTTTAGGTATGCATGAGGAGGGTGAGAAATGTGGATTTTACCAAGCCTATTTTCACTGCACACAGTGGAGCACACAGGCGTGTGGCTTGACCGTGTGTGACATACAGCCTTGGTACACGGCTGTGTGTCCTTTAGGGTACCTTTCGAATTTAAGTCAGAATACCTTACAAGTTTGACACGGTCAAGACACACAGGCGTGTCTACTGGCCGTGTTTGGCACACGGGCTGGCACATGGGCGTGTGGCTAGCCGTGTGACCCAAGTCAGTAACCCCTCCAGATTTCCTACGGCCATGGCACACGGGCGTGTCCTCGGCCATGTGGTGCAAGTTATTATGTATGCCCTGTTTTTACATGGTCTGTGACACGGGCGTGTCTGGTGGCCGTGTGAGGCACACGACCTGTTCACACGGGTGTGTGACCCTTTAATGTATGAAAATTTTCTAAGTTTCTCAAAGTTTACAAATATTATCAATTTAGTCCCGAACAACTTTTAAGCATGTTTTAAGGTCTCGTAGTACCTTATAAGGGAAAATATGGACGAGTTGAATGGATATTGATTATGAATGCATAAATGTATGTGAATGATGTGTATTATCTGGTAATGCCTTGTAACCCTATTCTGGCGACGGATACGGGTTAGGGTGTTACATTTATTGGTTTCAGAGCTACAGTTTAATCGATTCTAGGACTAACATAGCGTGTGATAGTCTAGCTATACATGCCATATATATAAATTGTGATTTTGTGATGATTCCTGACAGTTAAAATGTGTTTTTCGTATAGCAAATGGATCCCGAACGAGCAATAGCTGATGATGTGGAAAGTAATGCACCCGCTCCTGCTCAAGGGGCAGTGCCAGCTGATTCTAGACTGATTTCAAGTAGTCAAAGGGAGAGGCTAAGCAAGCCTTCTTCCAAATGATGACTAAGTGGTTCACAAAATTCGTTTGAATGAATCCAGCTACTCAACAACCTCCACCTCTGACTATTCCTCAATGTAACATCCTGAATTAGCGTCTAGCTAGAACAGTGGTTTTGAGACCAAAAATCTAAAATAGAAATAATTATTTTATGATTATTTGATGATCCATGATATGACTTCATGTTTGTGTGAAATTTTCATGAAGAGATTCTATGCCTAAAGTGTCCAATTTTACTTTAGGGACTAAATTGAATAAGTTCTAAAACTTTTGTTCTAGAAGCTTCAAGCATGAAATTGCATTAGATTATTAATTGGAGGTCCTTAAATAGAAATTTGACCAAGTTCTAATTTTTTAGACAAAAAAGGGCATGAATAGGAAAATTTTGAAAGAAAGGCCTTTAAGGCATTTTGGTCATTTGGTAACTAAAATAATTAAAAAGGAAAAATCAAGAAAAAATGATGTCTATCTTCTCTAAGGGTTTTGAAATTTTGGGAGTCTCCATAACTAGGGTTTTCAACATTTTCAAACTTGATTGTAAGTGCTCCCAAGTCTAATTTTTAATGTTCTCTACACATTTGAAGTTGTCATCAACCGATCTATCCATTTCTACCATTATTTTGAGCTAAGGTTCATGTATGAAATTTGACCCATGTGTGACATGGTTGTATTTTGATGTTTAATAGAGGAATATGAATGTTTGATGTGTGATAAACATCTTTTGCTAAGTGATTTTTAGAGGAAACACATAAAAAGGACTTTTTTGTAAAAGGTGTAAAAATGAGTAGTAGAAATGTGAAATGAAGGAAAATGTGGGTTGATATGATTTAGAATATGAATTGGCTAGGCTTGGGTAACTAAGAAAATGCATACATTTTATTTTACGAGCTTAGGGACCAATTTGTAAATAAGTGAGAAGTTAGGGATAAAATAGATCAAGAAAAACGTGATTTGGGTCTTGATCAGGGGAAAAACAAGGTTTACGAGGATTAGACTCATTTCTATCATTTGTACCGAGGTAAGTTCATTTGCAAATAATGAAACATGTACAATAATTTAAATGCTTTAATATTGCATGTATGGTAAGTACATACATATTTAATGTGATGTTGTATCATGTGTTTATTTCCTAAATTGTATCATGAATTATGCTTTGGTTACTCCATGAATATGTGATTGGTGCTATGAGTATTGAAATTGATGTTACGAGCAAGTTCAATAGAAATGTGGTATCGAAGAATCCCGTTTGAACCTTAGGAATAGTTTAGGATACAAGTGACATGGCACTAGGAACTATGTGAACTGAACTCATTGAGTTGTTGTCTGAGTTCATGATATATGTGACACATGTTTTGGCGTATGGGTACTGGTTTCGTATATGTTATTGATGGCATGGTAGTCCGGCATGTGTTACAGATACTTGACAGCCTGCATGAGCAGACCCGTGAGTAGCTCGTTTAATCTGAGATATGAAGTAGCATTGGCTACATATAAGGCACTTAGGTGCAAACTTCAGATGTATCTGATAGTATTTCGAGTGTTCAACGCGTAGTTCAAAGAAGTTCTATGAGTAATCGTAACAATTGTATAAAAACACGAAAGTAAGTTATAATGTGCAAGTGGGCACAGGTATGTACTCGAACTCATATGAATGGCATTGAATGATGAGTGTATGAGATATGATTAATATGTTTGCTGATAAATGTGGTGCAAATGTATAACTTGAAAATAGGGTAGTAATGATAATAGTCAGGTATGAAATTGGTGTGGGATGCCATATGAAAGTATAATAATTTGGATAGGTGATATGTTGAACATTGTCAAGTCATAATTTAACCATGAATGTGTTTGCTTAAGTAATTGATGGTGTCATATTGTATGCCATGAAGTGGATCTATGTTTGTAAGTGCTTATGGGTGGAAAATGGCTTGGAAAATAGCCTAGAAATTGTCCACATGGTTAGACACACAGGCATGTGTCTAGGCCGTGTGTGACACACGGTTTGCCCCATCGGCGTGTGATCTGGTCATGTGTCCCCTGCACCCTAATTATGCAAAACAGAATGTCCAGTAGTAAACACACGGGCAGAGTCACGGCCATGTGTCTCAGCCATGTAAGGACATGGCCTTAGGACATGGGCAGTGCCTAGGCCGTGTGAAGTCTGCACTTAATTTTTGGAATTTAGTTCACCACATGGCCCAAGCACACAGGCGTGTGACTTGGCCATGTGACCTTTGTGACAGCTCTAATTTGACCCTAGTCGGGAAGTGGTTTGGGGACCACAAAACTGAGTCACAAAATTATTTAAATGCTCTTTTCTATGTTTATTATATGTGAAGTATCATGTGTGAAAGTATCATGTCTAAATTTTGTCATTTGAATGTGAAATCATGAAAAAGGACTTATGTGATAAACTTGAAGAATGTGTTAGGAAGAAATGAGGTGACCGAATAATGCATGGCTTATTAAAAGGGATGACTTGCATGTCAAATTGTCCAATTTAAAGTTAGTGGCCGGCCATGATAATGATGATTTGTAATATATGCATTTTATATATATAAGAAATATAATTATTAAATGTTTTATAATATGAAATAAGAATTAATAAAACAAAAAAGGGTGAAAAAGAACAAAGTTTGTTCATCTTTGTTCTTCCTTAGCTGAAAAACCAAGTAAAAGAGAAAAGGAAAAGTTTCTAAGAAGTTCGGCCATGCTTGTAACTAGATTGAGGTATGTTTGATATTATTCTTTGAAATTCATGTATATTTTAAGTTGTTAGTTTGAATTCTACCTAGCCCATGGTTCAAATTTTGCTATTCGATGGAGATGATATTCGGCCATGGATGTTGTATTTCTTGGTTGGTGTTTTGATGTTTTTGTGATGAGGCATGAAGATGATTGATTTTGAGTGTTTAATAAAAAGGATTGGATGTGAGTGTGTGTGAAATAGCAAATGACGAGTCTTGGTAACTTTATGAAGTGTTCGGCCATTGTGTTAATGTAATATCCTGATTTTGGGCCTAGTCGGAATAGTGGTTTCGTGACCACAAAATCCGAGATAGAAATAATTATTTTATGATTATTTTGAGGTCTATGATATGATTGCATGATTGTGTGAAAATTTCGTGAAGAAATTTTATGCATAAAGTGCTTAAATTGAAATTAGGGACTAAATCGAATAATTTGCAAAACTTGCATTCTAGAAGTTTCTAGTATGAAATTGTTTTGAAATATTAATTAGGAGGTCTTAAATAACAAATTTACCAATTTCTAAGTCTATGGACAAAAATTGGACATGGATGGAATTTTTGGAAAGTTTAGTAGTAAGGGCATTTTGGTCATTTAAGGGTAAAATGAATTAAAATACAAAATTAAAAGCCAATTTTGCTCATCTTCAACCCCATGGCCGAATGTAGCAAGGAGAAACCATGGATAGGGTTTTCAAGCTTCCAAGCTCGATTGTAAGTCCGTTCTAGCCTCGTTTTAACGATTTTTACGTTTTGGAGTCCGTAGCTCGATTAAGCTTATGCTAGGAATAATTCAACCTAGGGTTCATATTTGGAAAAAAACCCATAGGTGAAATTTGTGTATTTTGGTGTTTTATGATAGAATATGAGGTTTTAAATTATGTTAGACAACTTGTACTACTCGGTTTTAAGCGAAAACGAGCAAAAGGGCTTAATCGGTAAAAATACCTAATAGTCATAAGTACATGTTAGAGTGAGAATTTGATGTTGCCATAGAAGAGAAAAATGATCAGCATGTCATAAAACATAAGAAAATAGGCTGAAGTTTAATTTACGAGCTTTGGGCAAAAGTGTAAATATGTAAAAGTTTAGGGGCAAAATTATAATTTTGCCAAAATATGAGTTTGGGTCAATTGACTATATTTTAAATGATAGAGCAAGGAAAACTAAAATTCGGGCTAAAGTGGGGAAAATACCAAGTTGTGGATGAAATGGTAAAAGTAGCCATTTTCGCATACGAGGTAAGTTCATGTGTAAATAATGTAGTATAATTGTTATTTTTAAGTTATTGATGTTAATTATATGATATGCTGATTTTTATCATGAAATATATGCTTTGTGGTTATTTTCGAATAAAATGTAAATTATGTGAATTATTTGTTAAATATAAAGTGCTATCGAGTATTGGTTTCGGTATTTTACGGAAGATGGCATGGAGATGTGTTCGAGGAAAATCCCGTTTGAACCTTAGGAATAGATTAGGATACAAGTGACATGTCACTAGGATATTTGGGCATCCGAACTCGTTGAGTTGAGTCCGAGTTCACTTATGGATGCGAATGTCCGAACTCGTTGAGTTGAGTCTGAGTTCAAGAGATGTAACTAGGCATCCGAGCTCGTTGAGTTGAGTCCGAGTTCACTTATGGATGCGAACGCCCGAGCTCGTTGAGTTGAGTCTGAGTTCACTTATGGGCGGGTTACATGGTAGCTTGGCTACATATGTGGCACTTATGTGCAAACTTTCCATGTATCCGAATTATATTCCGATGTGTTCAACGGGTAAAATTCTACTCAAATGGAGGAATACTCAAGATGAAAGGGACGTATTGGTAAGTGTTGTGAAATGAATACTTTGAATAGGTATGTACTTAACCCTCGGGTTGAAAACTCGATATAACAACAATATGGTAAGATGATAAATGAAAATGTGATATGAATGTCTCGGTGATGATTATGCAAATGATGTTTTATGTTTGCTTATATAGTTGTGTTACTTGCTATTTGCATGTGAGCTTACTAAGAATTTATGCTTACTTCCTCCTTTTCATTCCTTGTAGTGTTGACAAGCCAGCTCGAAAATCGGGAGTGGTCGGAGGCATGCTCACACTATATCCGTATACCATCTTGGCATAATGGCTTGCATATTTTGAGTATGGCATGTATAGCATTATAATTATTTTGTATATATGGTCTTATGATATGGTTATTGAGTGGTATAGAAATGCTTGGTAATGATTAGCCATTGGAATGGCTAATCATGATCATATTTGGTGTTATGTATGCTAAATTGCTAGCTAATTCATGGAAACCATGAAATAGGTAAAATTTACCATAAAATAGATTCAGACAGCAGCAGTGACGTGAGTTTGAAAAATCATTAAAAATAATAGAGATATAATTAGATGGTGAATAAAATATGGAATTGAAGAATTATGAGTCTATTTTCATATGGATGGAACAAAACAGGTATATGAGTTATATTTTATGAGATGTTTAAATTTTTGTGAAACAGGGCTAGAGCGATTTCTGGATCCCCTGTTCTGACTTTGGAAATTCACCATAAATTTTTCAAAGATAATTAGAAGCCATAATTTATATTTACAGATTCCTTATTGAGTCTAGTTTTATTAAAAATAAACGGCATAGTCATTGAAACTCTATACAGGGAGATATCTAATTCGTAATACACAGAGGTCAGAGCAGTCGAACCCTAAAACAGGGGAGAATTTAACTAATAAACTGTACTAATTTGCTCAACCAAAAATTCTAAAAAAAAAATTAGTAAATAGATATATGAGTCTAGTTTCAGGAAAAATTTACGAAATTGGATTTAGAGTTTTGGAACTCGAGATATGAATTTTTAAACGACTGTGATGCAGATTGCTAGCTTGACTGAAAATTTTAAAAATAAATTGTTTGATCTGTTTAAGTAATGAATTAAGTCTGTTAACACCTCGTGTTCGACTCCGGCGACGGTCTCGGGTACGGGGCGTTACAGTTAAAATGTTATACTTGTGTTTAAATTTGGAATTTAATAGTTATATGGTTAGTATGGGTATAGATGACCGAATATGAACATGAATTATGATGTGAATGAATTGTTGTTAAATAATGGCCGAATGTGCTTAAATCCATGCAAGGTTGGGTTTGTTAGCAAATTGAGATAAATATAATGAAATTACCATTTGTAAATTGTAAATGTGAGATCATCTTTGATTGAATTGAAAATGTCCTTGTGCTATAATCGTTTAAGCGGTTAGAAAGATTGCCGAATATGAATTAAAGAGAGAAATGAGGTAAAGGATAAGTTTGAGCTTGTAAATGATATATGTGATTTAATAAAGAATTTATAATCGACTAAAGTGATCATTGTGTAATTGTTTATATATTTTTATTTATTTATAATGGCCGAATGTAGCATGAATAAGGATGTGAATAAATTGTAGTTATAGAGGTTGTCAATGAAAAATATGAGTTGGATGAGCTAATGCCGAATGGACTTGTGGAATTAAGAATTAAACAATTTTTTTAATTAATTAGTTAAGTGATATTTGGCTATATGAACAGCATGTGCACTTGATGTTATATTACGGTCTAAGAGTGGTTGTATGAAAGTAAGGTTAATGAATGTAGTAGTGCCATGTGAAGTGTGTAAATTACATGACTTTGATAAGTGTTGTTTGTGTTTTGAGACTTATCAATGTTTTTTTTTATGTGCCAATTGTGATTTTGGATGAATGAGATGTGATAATTATAGTATTTTATAAATTGCCAAATGTGGTTTTAAATAATAAATATGTGATAAGTTGAATTTGTTAATCAAGCTCAAGAGCATAAGGAGCCAATTTTGGATAAAGGGAAAGCGAAACTAGTCGATTAGTCAATCCGTAGTTATTCGATAAAATCCAAGGTAAGTTCTTAAGTGTTTGTGTTTGATCATGTTATATGCTTAAGAGTAGAATAATCATAATTAAGAAGATGCTTGATTGTATATATATATTTATATACACATATGTTCTTTGTGTTGAATGAATATTAAATTAAAGTTATCAGCCGTATGTGACTAGCATATCTAGTCGACTTTGATACTATTAAATGATGTACTAAGATATGTGTTCCAATATGGAAATTAAACCCTATGTGGTTGAAAGGATGGAAATCTTTGTTCATAGATATGTGTTTCAGTTATACGTAATTGAAGTATAAGTTATGAAAGTATGAAAGAATAGGTGAATTGTTTATAGAAATGTGATATTCAGGCCTCGGCCTAGCAAGCTTTAAGCTGGTGAATAATATTATCGGGCTTCGATCCTAGCAGGCTATAATACCGGTGAGATAATATCGGGCTTCGGGCCTAGCAGGCTATAATGCCGGTGAAATGATATCGGGCTTCAAGCCTAGTAGGCGAAATGCCAGTGAATGAGTTCAGACTTAAAGTCTAGCAGGCTTCGTGCTGGTGATGAATTCGGGTTTAAAACCTAGCAGGCTAAATGCTGGTGATTTGATAAAAGTCTAAGACTATTAGACCTTATGTTAAATCGGCAATTGAATTCGTTCAATACATTAAGGTGGCCAGGTATGTGATATATACTTATACGTGTTAGATCGCTTGGAATTGAATCATGAATGTGAAATGAGAAGCATAGGTGAAGATGTCATATGTGTATGTGTGTATTCGGTCATGGTGAAAGGTTATATGAATTATGTGAAATACCATTTAGATATGAATGACGAAAGTAACTGTGGTCATGAAATGGTACAATGGTTAAATTCAGTTGAATTAAAGTTGACACTGAAGTATTTAAATGCCTATGTCATATATGTGAGTACGGGTAAAACCATTGTAAATTATCACTAAGGGTGGGCTATGTGCGGAACCATCTTATAATTGCTAATTTGAACGGTTGTGTGCGAATCATTGAGCATGATGTATTGTATTGAGATTATGCTTAAGTGAAATTATAGATATGTGATGAAATTGATTGGTGATATACATGTTTAAATAATATGAATGCAAAGAATGTGTGAAAGAGTAAATTTGTAATAAATTTGCTTGGGACAGCAGCAGTAATGTGATTTTGGAAAATCACCATAAATTGTGGGATTTGCGTTAGAAGCTGAATAAATTATATAATTAAAGTTTAATGAGTCTAGTTTCTTATAAAAGAAACGTGTAAGCAAAAGAATTGCTGATAATGAGATTTTTGAAGTGGCGTGAGATAGAGTCGAATGACTTTAGGGTCCCCTGTTTTGTTTTTAGAAAATCATTATAATTTGTACAAAAATGGTTATAAGATAAAGTTTATATTCTTAGAATCCTTAATGAGTCTAGTTTCAAATGAAGTCAACAAGAACATATTTTGAATTCTGTACAATGATAAATTTGATTCGTAGTGAAGAGTGGTCAGATTAGTCAAATAGTGAAGCAGGGGAAACTTTAAGAAAACTCTGGTATTGATTGGCCCAACCAAAAATTCTGAAAATTTTATGGATAGAATATATATGAGTCTATTTTCAGATAAAATTAACAGCAATTGATATGGAGTTTAGTAGCTCCAGTTATAAATAATTTAGTGACTATTGCTCAGGAATACAACTTGTAGTGAATTTGTGATTATGTTGTAAACATTGATAAAACTTGTTAATGAGTTGCTTATTGTTTTCTTATGAACTTACTAAGCGTAAAGCTTACTCCCCTTTTCTTTTCCGTATTCCCTAGGGTTGCCAGGTTAGCTCGGGTTGGAGGCCGTCAGAGATATTATCACATTGTCGAGTCTACGCTATCGGCGTAAGTAAATTAGTGTTTCGAGTCTATGGCATGTATAGGGTTGTAAAGTTGAGTATGTAATATTATGATTAAGCCAAAGACTTTGGCTTGTTATTAAGGTAGTTTGATTATTGATATGCTTGTATGTTATTATCTCCTGTGATGTGATTTATAGCATGTATATTTAGAATTTGAATTGTGATTCATTGTTGAATAAGTAAATGATACAAGACTAAGATATTGGTAAATATTTAATAATGCCTCATGAATGCTTTGGGGCCCTGTAAGCCGGTTAAAGGATAATATACGCGTGTATGAAAAGTTTAAAATTGATCAAAAATTTTTATGGCCTGGTTTTATATAAATAGTTGAATTTAAATCTGGTAGCACCTCGAACCCTGTTCCGACGAGGGATACGGGTGAAGGGTGTTACAACCTTATTTGATTGATAACGTCATAGTCAGAGAGTTACATAGGCTGAGGACACGGGCGTGTGACACCACACGGGCGTGTGGCACCACATGGCTTACCCACACTAGCGTGTGACTCTACAAAGTATGAAAATTTTCTAAGTTATCCTAAAATTTTCTAAAGTTCTCGATTTAGTCTCGAACCACTTTCAATGTATGTTTGGGGCCTTGTAGGTCTATATAAGGGACATTTGCATATGAATGAATGAAATTGATTTGATCAAAAATTTTTGGCCCGATTTTGTATATGCACTTGTGTTAAAGTCTGGTAATGTCTCGAACCCTATTTGGGCTTTGGATACGGGTAAGGGGTGTTACATTTAGTGGTATCAGAGGTACGGTTTAGCCGGTTCTCAGACTAACATAGCATGTGTATGAGTCTAGCTATACATGCCCATATATATATTATGATAGTGTGACGACTCCAGACGATTTAAAAATGTATTTTCATATAGTAAATGGATCCTGATAGAGCAGTGGCAGATGATGTTGAAAGTAACGTGCCTGCTCTAGCTGAAGGAGCAGTGCCTTCTGATAGTAGACCCATGACTATTAGTAGAGGAGAAGGAGGCAAAGAAGCCTTTCTCCATATAATGGATGCCTGGTACACGGAGTTCGTTCAAATGAACCCAAATGCTCAACCTCCTCCACCCCTCCAAATCCTTAACCCGTACCCTAAGTGCCTCAAGATATGAAATTTATGAGATTTCATAGAACCCCGTTGATAAAATTCAAAAGCAAGGAGCCGAGAAATTTAGGGCCAATGCTGATGATGACCTTGAGAAAGCGAAATTCTGGCTTGAGAATTCTGAGTATTCGATGAGATGTCGTCCACACCTGAAGAATGTTTAAAGTGTGCTATTTCCTTATTGAGAGACGCGCATACCATTGGTGGAAGATGCTAATTTTAGTAATTCTGAAGGAAAAGGTCACATGGGAATTCTTTCACGAGGAGTTCCAAAAGAAATACATCAGTGAGTGACTCATCGACCAAAAGAGTAATGAATTTCTTAATTTGAGGCAAGGTCACATGTCAGTTATTGAGTACGAAAGAGAGTTTTTTTGGCTCAGTAAGTATGCAGAAGAGTGTGTATCCTCCGAGGCTAAAATGTACAGAAGGTTTGAAGATGGACTTAATGAGGAAATTAGAGTGTTAGTGGGTATTCTTAAGCTGAAGGAATTTATTGTGCTCGTTGATCGGGCTTGTAAAGCTGAGGAACTAGTGAAGGAAAAAAGAAAAGCAAAGGCTGAGGCTAGAGATATGAAGAAGAGGCACATGAGCAAGTCAGTTCCATCCCAGTCTAAGAAATCCAGAGATATGTATTCTTGTTCTTATGTTTTAGTTGGGCATTCGTACAGAAACAGTAAGAAGCAAAATTTAGGTTTTAAATCTCAGGCTCCATCTGTGGCTATTGTGGGTAATGATAGAGTTTCTAGACCCGAGTGCTAACAATATGGTAGAGGCCTGTAACAGCCCAGTTTAGACCGTAGTTAGAATAGTAGTTTCGGGACCACAAATTCAAGTCAGAAAAATATTTTAATACTATTTTTCGTGTTTATAATATGTGAATTGATATCTGTGAAAGTTTCAAGTGAAAATTTGATCGTTTGTGTGCTTAATTTTGAAAAGGACGTAATTACAAAAAATGCAAAAGATGTGTTCTAATTGCTAAAGTGTCAAATTGCTATGTCTTTATATATGTGGGGTCCTTATGATGCAATTATACCATTGAATTAATGCATGGACATTAATGGACATGAGATAGTGGAATTATAATGAAAATAATAAGACTTATTATCATCCATGTTTCCCGAAAATACAAAGATAAAAGAAAGAAAATTCAAGCTTAGGGTTTGGCACTCATTTTGTTTGATTGAGGTATGTGTTTTACTTGATTTTTGATAATTTCTATGTATTTTGTGATTGTTTCTTTGTAATCTATCAAGCCCATGTCTTAATTTCTACATTTGATGATGATTTTGAGTTGAGCCATTGATGAAATTATGAGTTTTGTGATGTTAAATGATGAAATATGAAAGCTTAGTGCCTTATATACATGTTTTGTAAAGTGATTTTGAGTAAAAATGCATATCATGGACTAATTTGTGAAAATGAGAAATTAAGGGGTTGAAATATAAAATAAATGAAATATATGGACTGTTAGGGACTTAATAGATATTTGACCAAGCTTGTGTTTAATGGGATTATGTAAATTTTGTGTATTTGCGAAATAGGACTAAAATGTCAAAAATGTGGAAATTAGGGGCTAATGTGCAAAAAGGCCAAATTATGTGATTAATTAAATTAATGTGAGATTGAAAAAGTGAATTTGAATTTATATAGATCAAGAAAGGAGAAATTTGGACCTAGATCAAGGCAATAACAAAGTGCTAGATTGATTGACTAATATCGTCGTTCTTACGTCTAAGGTAAATTCATGTGTAATACACATTGTTTAAACAATATTTATATGAGTTGAAATGAATAGAAATGTGAATGTGAAGTTTGAGTATGTGAATTGTGGATTGAATATATGAGGCACTAAGTGTGAGAATAAAGAAATAGCTATGGCTACTAAAATAACACTAAGTGTGCGAGATTAAAAATGCGTTGGCTGAATAAATGGCACTATGTGTGTGATACCAATATTAATTCGGTTTATTGTAACGACACTAAGTGTACGATACTATCATAGCTTTGGATACTTAATTGGCACAAAGTGTGCAAGTTCATTGAACGTTTAAGGATGATCAAAGGAATTAGTGCATCGATTATTGAAGTGATAAATGTGATAGATATGAACGTGATGGTACAGGTCTGTACGAAACCTATGTGGTCGAAGATATAGAGTATGAAATGTATGAAAGATTTTGTAAATGAATGATGAAATGAGCAATGTGATGAATTGTATTAAGTGTTAGTTAATTGATTGAATTATATTTTAATTGATGAGTTAAATGTGTTATACCATGAACTTTCTAAGCTTTAAAGCTTACTGTAATGGTCCAGTTTTGACCCTAGTTGGAACAGTGGTTTCGAGACCACATATCTAAGTCAAAAAAAATATTTAAATATTATTTTCCGTGCTTATGATGTGTGAATTAGCATGGGTGAAAGTTTCGTATAAAAATTTAATTATTTGTGTGCTCAATTTGTGAAAAGGACCTAATCACGTAAAATATATAAGTTGATTGCTGTATGTTAAAAGTGCCTATTTAATTTGTCTTTATAAATGAGAGGTCCTTATGATGCAATTTGACTATTGAACATATGAGTGGACATTTATGACCTTATAAGTTAATGTTTTAAATAATTATAATGCAAGGGTAAAATGGTAATTGCAGAATTAATATATGTTTAATAAAATTAAAAGCATGAAATTAGCCATTTTATTCATATTGTTGCCGAATTCATCAAAAGAAAAAGAAAGAAATACAAGCTAGGGTTTGGCTTTGATTTTCTTTGATTAAGGTATGGTTTTGACTCGGTTTTTTTATAATTTCTACGTTTTTGTAATCGTTTCTTCGTACACTGTGAAGCCCATGCTTTCATTTCTGATTTTGTTAATGATTTTGAAATGTGCCATGGATAAATTCTTGAGCTTTGTGATGTTATATGTTGAAATATGAAAGCTTGATGTTGGGTTTACATGTTTTGTCTTTGGATTTTTGATGAATTTGAGTAAAATGGGCTAAATTGTAAAAATGTTATTCTGAAGGATTAAAATGTGAAATAAATGAAATTGTGGACTTGTATTAGTGCTATGAATATTTTACCAAGCATGAGTATATGCAAATTATGTTTATTTTGTGATTTTGTGAATTAGGGACTAAAGTGTCAAAATGTGAAAGTGTAAGGGCTATTTTGCAAATTACCCTAAATATGTATCTATGGATTGTTTTGAATGAATGTGTGATTGAATAAGTTAAATTTGAATTGATTTAGATCGAGAACTAAAGAATAAAGAATTAGATCGGGGAAAGTCGAAAGTCGTCGAGTAACCGATCTGTACGAGGTAAGTCAATATACAATAAACGTGTTTAAATTGAATTATTATTGTTCATATGATATTGAATTGTGATGAATGGATATTCAAGCTCAATATGTACTATTTGATAAAGTATCACAAAGTTCTGACGTCTGAAAAGCCCCGTACAAACCCTAGGAATAGTTAGGATACATAGGTCATGACATAGGATCCGACATGTGTTTTTGTGTAAGACCACGTCTGGGACATTGGCATCGACTTATATTTTACATGTAAGACCATGTCTGGGACATTGACATCGTATTTGACTTCGTGTAAGACCCTGTCTGGGACAGTGGCATTGATGTTTGATTACATGTAAGACCACATCTGGGATGTTGGCATTATATATGTTCTCTGAGCTATCCACGTATCCTTATGTTTCTGAATGATTCAAACGGGCATTCTGAGAAAATGAATAACTTTGTGAAATCATATCAGATTTAGATACGTTTACGTTGTATAGCATATTTGAGAATGGAAAGTAAGTATTTAAATATGAGATTTGTGTTAGCATTGGTATACAAAGTATAAATACGATATGTTTATTTGTGTTAGCATATTTGAGAATGAAAGGTAAGTATTTGAGAATGAAATGTTTATTTGTATATGGCATACTAAGCTTTTGAAAGCTTACTTTGTGTGTGTTTGCATTGTTTTATAGATATCGAAGCTATTGTGAGCTCGGGGATCGTCGAGGATTGTCAGCACACTATCGAACCTTATTTTGGTACTTTGAAAATGTATTTAGTAAAGTATGGCATGTATAGGCTAGAAGTTGTGGAATTATGTTTTGTGATGTAAATATTTAGCCATGTGATATGGCTAGTTTGTGTTTGAACTTATAGTTTAATAATGGTATATGATATGTGTTGCTAATGTGAAATTGTGGTATGTTTTGGTTGGCCAAAAGAAATGGTCAATGTTGAGAAGTTTTGGTATGTTTTGAGCATTTGATTGAATGATGTATTGATCATATGTTTAGGTATGATTTTAGTTAAAGTTTTGTTATGAATTGATTGATGAATTGAGATTTGAAATGATTGATAATGTTATAGCATGAATTTTTTATGCTTAGGTATAGATATTGGCTGAAATGGTTGTGCATATATGTTTGGTTTGGTGTTTGTAGGTTGACCCAAATTGGGGTGGCAAATTGGCTATTCAAATGGTCTATTTTTGTCCACACAAGTAGAGACACGGGCGTGTGTCTCAGCCGTGTGTCACACACGGCTATGTGGCACGGTCGTGTGTCCCTTGGGGTACCGTACAATTGTAAGTCAAGTTCGAGCATGGCCAAGGCACACGGGCGTTTCTTGTGGCCGTGTGAGTAAGTCAGTATGTATGTCTGTGTGTCTAATGCCTTGTAAGGCACACGGCCTGATTACACGGGCGTGTGACCTATACTTGTTTGAAAAATTTTTAAGTTTTAGGAAAATTTTGTATGTCTTCGGTTTAGTCCCGACACTTTTCTGACGCATGTTTTAGGTCTTAAAGACTTATATAAGGGACTCTATATTGATGTTGATCTCTGATGCTTTGATGTTTATGAAATGAAATTTAAATGTTCTGATTCATCTGTTAATGCCTTTAACCCTAATCTGGCGACGAATACAGGTTAGGGGTGTTACACTTACTGTGTGAATTGTTCTCTATTTTATAGTGTTATAAGCTAGCTCGGATCTAGGGATCATCAGTGACTCATTCACACTATCGGACATCTATTTTGGTACCATTTTGAGAGTTGTATATATGGTATATGACATGTATAGGCTAGAGTTATTTTGGTATGTTTTGTGATATGAATACTTAGCCATGTGATATGGCTTGGTTTTGGTTGTGTATAGGAATGAAGCATGGTTATAATCTATGTAACAACCCGATTTAGACTCTAGTCAGAACGGTGGTTTTGGGACCACGAATCCGAGTCAAAAAAATATTTAAAAATTATTTTCTGTGTTTATTATGTGTGAATTTGTGTGTGTGAAATTTTCGTAATTTAATTTTGTCGTTTGGATACCCGATTAAATAAAAGGACTTAGTCGCGTAAAACAAAAATTTGGTGGTTAATTATGAAAGGGCCAAAATGAATGTGTCTTTATAAAAGGAAGTGTTTATGATACAATTATGCCATTGGTTTTAGATTTGGACGGCAATGGACATAAATAGAAGTAATAATATAACTTTTTAATTAAGGTTATATATAAATTAAATAATATGTTATTATATATTATATTATAACATAACTTAAAAGTCATGTTTATTATTATTTCTTATGACCGAATATGAAAACATAAAGAAAAGAAAAAACAGTTTAGGTTTCGACCATGGTTGATCTTGATTAAGATCAAGAACCAAAGAAATCGGATTAGGATCAGGGGAAAATGAAAGTTGTCGACTAGTCATCCCATTCCGTTTTACATCGTCTGAGGTAAGTCTATAAGCAAATACATGTGGTTAAATTTTTAATATATACGTGATCAATAAATAGTTGTAATAATATGAAGTAATTTATGAATTGACATTGAGTAATGAAAGTAATTTACGTTTGATGATAAAGTAATGAATGAGTTTTAGTATTGAAAGTGGTGACATGAGCTATATACGTTAAAATGTTGATTATTTGTATATAAGTTGCAAGTTTATATTCGGCTATATAATATATGTTTGTGTATATGATATTAAAATGTGAATCATATATATATATGTATATTCGATTATATAATGTTATTGTGGCCTTGGTAGTGAATGATAATTTTGTTAATGAATATATGTATATTCTGACCAATTTGAAGTTGATACAAGGATGTATATGCGGCATCGACATGTGATTCTGATATATGTGTGCAAGAAAGACCACTTTTATACGTCAGCATCGATATGTGATTCTGATATATGTGTGCGAGTAAGACCATGTTTTATGCGTTGGCATCGATATGTGATTACGATATATGTTTGCGAGTAAGACCATGTTTTATACGTTAGCATCGATATGTGACTCGGATATATGTGTGTGAGTAAGACCCTGTTTGGGACAATGGCATCGATATGTGATTACATGTAAGACCACGTCTGGGACGTTGGCATTGTATGATATATGTGATTATTTTAGTGTCTTATCCAATTCTGAATGGTTCAATAGGTAATGATAACTATGATTGAATGGATAAAATGAGCTAAAGTAATTAGGTATGTGATAGCTTAATACTTATTTGAAATAAGGTAAGTATGTTACTCGATATGTGTTATAAATCATGTATAATATAAATAGAAATTTTGTATATGCATATTGAAAATGTATTTGGCCTTTTGATTATATTATGTGGATATTTATGAAATGGTTCATGGATATATATGTATGTGGGTTATGTATATTCGGCTATCTAATGGTACTAAGGTTTGAAATTTAATATTACCTTGATAATAGATATATGTATATGTTCGACTAAGGTAAAATTGTATATGGAAATATATGATACATATGAAATTGTGATCTTGAAATAAATGTAATTATGTTAGCATAATTTATTTTGGTTAAGTCGAGTTGTTATAAATTTTAAGTTATTATTTGCCTATGACTTACTAAGCTATGATAGCTTATTGTGTGTGTTTGTTCGCTATTTATAGATTTTAGAAGTTGGTTACGAGCTCGAGGATCGTCAGCAAGGTCTATCACACTATCGAGCATTGTCGGTATTTTTTTAAGCTAAATTTCGGATCTATGGCATGTATAGGCTGGATAATATTTGGAAGCATTTGATTTTGGTTTGTATATATAAAACCACGCGAAAATGGCTTGTTTATTGATGTTAAGTTTGGTGTAAGTTTGATTAAGCTATGGATATGTAACACCCCTATCCCGTAACCATCACCGGAATAGGTAAGGGGCATTACCAGATAGATAGAACATTTCAAACCGATTCAGAATCACAGATATCACATAACATTAATACATAAGCAATCATCAACAATTCATCCCTTATGATGGTCTATGAGACCTAAAACATACTTTCAAGGAAAGTCAGGACTAAACCGAACACATTCATAAATTTTAGAACTCAGAAAAATTTTCAATTCTGTTGAGGTTACACGCCCGTGTGACCAAGCCATGTGCCTCACACGGGAACCAGACACGCCCATGTGATCCAACCGTGCCAAAAGAGAGCATACATACTGACTTTCACCCACGGCCAACAGTCACGCCCGTGTGCTATGGCTGTTGATACTTAGCTAGCTACTGACTTAAGCCCACGGCCATATGACACACCCATGTGTCTTAACCGTGTGATCTTAAGAGGTTACTGCTTTGCATACACGGCCACAAGGCACGCTGGGTTCCCTAACCGTGTGGCACAATGCAGGCTTGGTTTAAGCCAACTTTCCACCCCTATTTGGGTCATTCCTACAAGCAATATTAAACAACTTATATACCAAAATTTTCAGCCAATTCCATGCTCAACACATGCTTCATTATAACTAAATCATCATCATTCAATAACCTATTCAAATCCATACCAAAACACATTAAAAATCTTATTATATCAAAATGCCAAAATACTCATTTCAAAACTCACTTATGGCACCTTCTAACCCATGCTTAAACTTACCATTTCCTCAACTTGGCATATTTCAAAATGACCACCACATACAAGGATATATAACCATTACAAGCATACACAATTTGGCATCACAAACCATTACCAAAACTAAGTACAAACATACCATTTGCTAGCCAACTCTCATGGCATAACATATATACATATCAAAGCTTAAATACATATAATTCTAGCCTATACATGCCATACCTAAAAATATTTACATTTTCAAAAGTACCGAAATGAGTTCGATAGTGTGATGATGATCCTTGACGGTCCCCGAGTTTGTGGTAGCTTTGATATCTATAAAACAATTCAAACACACACACAAAGTAGGCTTTCAAAAGCTTAGTAAGCTCGTACTAAAATTAACAACAGTTTATAAACATAAAACATCAATACATAAATATATATAAATTATCAAATCATCTATCAAATCTATACCAATCTAATCCATAAGTTCATAATAATTCAATGAACTTCACCTAGATAATGTCATCTACGACAAAGGTATCATACATACCTAGATCTTCCCATACTTATTATTCACTTTCATTCTTACCTCTTGCTTGAGTAATTCAAGACTTTCCGTAAATTATTCATACTTTAACATTCGCACACTTAGTGCTATAAGGGTTAGCTGAACCTAAAATGATTCCACACACTTAGTGCCATTTCAGTTAGTCGAAGCTAAGTTGGTATCGCGCACTTAGTGCCTTATATATCTGAAGCTATTCCAACTCACACACTTAGTGCCATTTGTAGCCGGAGCTATATTAAACCACACACTTAGTGCCAAGCATAGTCGAATAAAATTATGCTCAAATCGTAATCAAATATCTATACAATTTATTCATTACCAATGCATTAAAACATAGCTTTAACATCATTTATTACGTATGAATTTACCTCGCACTCGGAATTGTCGATTTGATTTGTCTACTTGATAACCTTCGAGTTTCCTCGATCTAAGTCTGAATTCCTCCTTTCTTGATCTATATGTTTTCAAAATTAACCCTTTTATTCACCAAATAATTCAGTTCAATCCATAAACACATATTTAGGGCATTTTACAAACTAGCCCTCACATTGTCACATTTCGACACTTTAGTCCCTATTTCACAAATTCACAAAATACACATAATTTGCATATAAACAAACTTAGCTGAATTCTCCTAGTCTCATCTAGTCCTCACATTTTATTTATTTCACATTTTAGTCCCTCAAAATAACATTTTTACAATTTAGCCCAAATTGCTCAAATTCATCGAAAATCCAAAAACAAAACATTCAAACCCAACATCAAGCTTTCTTAATTCATCATATAACATCATAAATCTCATGAATTCATCCATGGCACATTTTTAAATCATCAAAAAAATCAGAAATTGAGGCATGGGCTACTTACAATACTTAACAACAACCACAAAAAAGTAGAAATTATAAAAAATCGATCAAAACTAATAAATCGTAATTTATACATATTTTTATCCTATGCTTGACACATTTATGGATGGTTTCTCCTTAGATTTGGTGAATTCGATGCTCCTAATTCTTTAATTTCATGTTTTATACTTAGGAGAGCATAGGAGAGTAAAAAGAGCGAGAAACGGGCCGAAAATAGAGAAAATTGACCCACATGGGAAATCAACATGGCCTGGACTTCCTCATACGGGTAAGACACACGGCCGTGTCCATTTGGCAGGATCGAAGCACGACTTACCCGGGTAGACTACACACCCGTGCCTATTTAACAACCCTGACCACGATCTAGAGAAATCGTACACGGGCATGTCCCTGTCGAGCCCAAGTATAGTCCTATTCGGAAAAGGCCACTTTTGAGGGCTCTTAGGCATTCTAAAGCCTATTTAAACACCTGAGGAGGCACTTAGAACACACACACGAGTAGGAGGCAAAGAAGTACTCAAGGGAAGCCGATTGATCCATCTTAGAAGCCAGATTCATCGTCAAGACTGAAGATCTCCCTTCAATTTCCATTCAGAGGTTTTGGGTTTTCTTTATGTTTTGTATTCATTATTCTTCTGAGATGTTTTCTTTTATAATTATGAACTAAATGCCCTAAATACCTAAGGGGAATGAAACCTAAGATAGATCTTGTTATTATTATCTGAATTTTATGATAAATATTTAACTTGTTCTTAATAATGTGTTCTTATTTCTTGTCTTAATATTCCAGGATATTGATTCAAGTTAATGCGCTTATTCAGAGGAGCAAAAGTCCCTGTCTAAGAGTAAATTTGTCATAATTAAGAGGAGTTGATTAGACGCCTAGAGATAGGGTGACAAGATTTTACCGAATTAGGGTGAAACCTAATAAGGGGATCCATAAATCGAGTTAATGCAACACTAGGGTGTTAATTAGAAAGAGATTTCAATTAATCAACCTAGGGTTAGACGTTATTAGTCTCGAGAGAGATAATAATATAACTTAGAGATTTCTATGGATCAAGTCGAATGAATAAATCGTCTGATTCAGAGTCAAATAACAAGTGAAGTCTAGGTGAATTTTTCCTTGGGCATTGTCTTAATCAATCGTGTTTTCCCAAAAGCTTTCCCTCAATTTCTCTCTGTGCACTCTTAGTTTAGTTAATTAGTTTAGATAAACAAATCCCTAAATTTTTAGGCTAGATAATAAAAAGGAAGTAATTACTAGTACTCTTGGTTCTTGTAACACCCCTAACACATATCCATCCCCAAATTAGGGTTACGAGGTATCACCATTCAAAGCACAAATCCAAACATTCACATGAGTACACTTATATAAACTTTTAAGAACAATTATTTAACATCAATAGTTGTAGCAATTACTAATAAAACATAATAGTATATACTTTTAATTCATACTTATAAAAATATGTAGACATTCAAACTTTATTACACTTTAATAGCACATAATAATCTATACACAAATGAAATATGTGAAATCTATTACATATCATATGTATATATAGCCACATCACTCACAAGAAGCAAAAATAAAATATAAGATATATCAATGTACCCTTACGCAAACTTACAGAAGTTTAGCAAATTCATGTAGTCACATATATGGGTATATAGCATCCATTAATATGAACACCTTTATATATGTATAAGGCATATAAAAACTTAGCTAAAATAAATAGACTCAATATTAAAAATGCATGTCTTAACTTAGTCCATAAATAACACCAAATTTGTATCATGCATATGTCTTTTTTTTACCTAATTTCTTAATTTACCAAAACTCAATAATATTCATCATGAATCATACGACCGAATATATGTATTTAACCTCATCACAAATTATCTGAATTATGGTTACACGCTCAATATAGGCTCATTACAAAACATTTATATGTAACCTAATTAACATTTATATATGCATAGTGCGCATTTAACCTAAAGCCAAGGCCATACTTAACAATTGAGCATTAAATACATACTAAGCACTCAACTAGATTATTCATGATTCACATGCATTGTTTATCATTTAACAACCCAACTAGTCAGACTAGAATATAATCACTCACCGCTTAAAATATACCGCATTTCATTTTACCCATCACAACTAATTAACCTACCAAATACTTGTTATGCCATTACCTTTTCATAGCCGAATCTGGCTACATAAAAATACATACGCATCAAAAACTTCCATCATCCATTACCAATGGACAAGCTCACTAAATATTTTGACTAAGAACTCACCAGGACATAATAAGCAAGTCATTTTCGTAACATTTAATATTTATCACATATTTTATGCATTCATGGCACACAACTTAATAACCAAAATTAATATAAGCCTTACCTAACGTAACCGAATTCTAATATAATAATTTAGCCATTTATGCATGGCTTAGATTACACATAACCGAAAATCCAACTTGACAAAACACATTCCAGCCTATACATGCCATAATTCAAGTTTGAATATTTAAGTACTGAAGTTGTAGATAGTGTGATAGACTTTGCTGACGATCCCCGAGCTTGTAACTTGAATCCAAAATCTATAAATAAGATACACATAAAAACACAGAGTAAGCTTTTAAAGCTTAGTAAGTTATAAGTAATTTAGCTTCCCAATAAAATTATCAACTTATTCAAATCAAACTAAATTATAAAATCATAACCTTTCAGATCCAAATATTTATAATTCATTATAAAAATATATTTTCACATTCAAATGTCACACTGGCCGAACACTCATGAAGCCAAATTATCTCTATCATCATTTATTTCCCACAACTAATTAATTATTGTAACTTACTTCACATATCCAGAAGCATATAAACTCATGTGTAGTTGCATAGTTTCATATATATATGCTAATTATAAAGCCGAACACTTATAGTCATGCATGTCTAATACTAAGTTTCATTTCAATAACAATTACAAGGCCGATTACACTTGAATACTTAAACCACTGTATCAATATAATTCATCATATTCATATATTAGATATGTAACCGAAATTACTTAATCATATATGCACATGATTAAAGATTATTCATGATAAATAAGCTACTGACTCACAAAGTCTAGTACACATATCACATTCGCATATATCCTTTTATTTGAACCATTTCAAGGTTTGCAAAAATAACAAGGTACTATCTTGCTTTACCTCAAATAGGTAATGAGTTAATTCATACCTGGCATATGGCTTATTTTACACATTTAAACTCAATTTATCTTTGCCCAATGAACCATTCGAAATTGGATAGGACACTCGGATAATCTCACAAATCATACGATGCCAACGTCCCAGACATGGTCTTACATGTAGTCACATATCGATGCCACTGTCCGAGATAGGATCTTACTCGTAAACACATATCAGAATCACATATCGATGCCAACGTATGAAACGTGGACTTACTCGTACACATATATCGGAATCACATATCGATGCCAATGTATTAAACGTGGACTTACTCGCACACATATATTAGAATCACATATCGATGTCAACGTATTAAACGTGGTCTTACTCGCACACATATATCAAAGTCACATATCGATGCCACATATTCTTCCAGGTATCAACTTTAAAAATCGACCAAATTATACATAAGTTCATTAACAAAATTATCATTCATAATCAAAGTCACATTATCATTAAATATTCTATTATATATATACATTTAACCATGATTCACATTTTAATATCACATACAAATTTCATTTAGTCGAATATAGACTTTAATTAATAACAATTAATCTACATTTTAACATATATAATTCATGTCATCACTTAAAATACTAAATTTATTCATTACTTATCATCAAACATAGATTATTTTCATTTTCAATATCGATTCATAATTTACTTTTAATCAATATAATTATCTATTAATCACATATATTGAAATTTAACATATTTTATTTACTTATAAACTTACCTCGAATGATATAAAACGGAACGGGACAGCTAGTCGACGGCTTTCGTTTTCCCCCGATCCAAATTCGATTTCTTTGGTTCTTGATCTAAACATATTCAGATTAAGCTCATTCAAATATATTTTCATTCATTTAGTCCAAAGAAACATAAATAGCCAATTACCATTTTACCCCGACATTTACACTTTTTACAATTTATTCCCTATTGTACAAAACACAAAATATGCAAAATTTCAATATACCCATGTTTGGCCAAATATTCCTAGTATTCATACAAGTCCATATATTTCATTTATTTCACATTTTAGTCCCTCAAATTATTATTTTTGCAATTTAGTCCTAATTATTCAAAATCATCAAAAACTCCAATACAAAATATGTTAATCTAAAACATATCTTTTATTTCATCATTAAACAACAAAAATCACAAGCTTTCAACAATGGAATAAATCAAAATATTCACCAAAATAAAAAATTCAAGCATGGGTTTTATAGTACTGGAAGCAACGATCTCAAAAACGTAGAAATGATCAGAAACCGAGCTAAACACATACCTCAATCAAGCTTGTTTATGGCCGAACTAGGTTTTCCTTTCTTTTTTTCTTTCTTATTTTTGGTTTTGGTCAAAAGAATAAGATGAGCATGGCTTATTATTATTTTATGATATATATATTATATTATAACATATATTAATTTAATGTTTAATTACTTATATAATATAAAACCATGTAATTTATGTCTTATGCCGTCCCACTAATATATTAATGGGATATTTACAACATAAATGCCCCAACTTAGAAAGCCACTAACAATTTGGCCCTTATGTTTTAAGCTATCAAGTTTTCAATTTATGCGATTAAGTCCTTTTATTTAATCAGATACCTAAACGACAAAATTAAATCACTAAAATTTCATAGATATAAATTCACACAAAATAAACACAGAAAATAATTTTTAAATATTTTTTTGACTCGGATTCGTGGTCCCGAAACCACCATTCCAGTTAGGGTCCAAATTGTGCTGTTACAATTCTTTTGGGTTCGGCAATCCGGTCTTGCTAAAGCTATACTACTGTTAGATAGGTACACTTGCCTTCATCGTCATAATAGTTAGTTTCAGAATGATTAATTATAATTTACCTGTCACGAATATCACGTATCAAGTTTTTGGCGCCGTTGCCGGGGAGCTAAGATATTAGGAACACTCAATTTTTATTACTTTAGCCATTTTACTTTATTTGCAATTTAAACTTTTATTTTATTTTCTAATTTTTCTTTTATTCGCTCCTGGCAGGTTTTTTTAGTGTTTGACTAGAAGAAACCCGTCGGGACCATTACTGTTTGATAGTGAGATCGATCGCACAGTTCGCAGAAACCGAAAAGAAAGAAGGAGAAGCTTAAGATACACAGAGGAAGAGCAAGAGGACGATACTTCAACCACAACCGAGGAGATGGCAGAAAACTAGGAAAATCCGCTACCTCCTGCAATTGTCGCTGATCTAGTAAATCAGAATCCTGCTTCGCGAACTATGTATGATTATGCTAAACCTTCATTAACAGGAACTGAATCGAGCATAGTTAGGCCTGCTATTCCTGTAAATAATTTTAAACTGAAACCTAACACCATTCAATTGATCCAACAGTTTGTTCAGTTTGTTGGTTTGTAGGATGAGGACCCAAAAGCTCATTTAGCGAATTTCTTAGAGTTTTGCGACACTTTTAAAATCAATGGCATTTCTGATGATGCCATTCGCCTTCGGTTATTCCATTTTTCATTGGGGAACAAAGCTAAACAGTGGTTGAACTTACTACCACGAGGGTCAATCACTACTTGGGAACAAAGGACCGAAAAATTTTTATTAAAATATTTTTTGCCAGCTAAAACTGTAACGCCCCGTACCCGAGACCATCGCCAGAGTCGAACACGAGGTGTTAACGGACTTAATTCATTAATTAAACAACTTAAACAACTTATTACCAACCATGCATATGCACATCACCAATATCAAGCATAACGTAAATAGCTAGATTTATAAGTTAGCTCACTAAAGACCAATATATTTGGCCAAATTATAATAAAACATGTTATAAAACTAGGTCCTTATACATGCCACTCACTTGACAATTCTAGCATATGTGTATATACTGTCAAGGTGTTGGCTTGATAGTGTGATGCTGCCTCTGACGATCTCCAACCTTGAGCTAACCTTAACCTGACAACACTAAAAGAAATGGAAAGGAGGGGGTAAGCTTTATGCTTAGTAAGCTCACATGAAATAATAATAAGCAATTTACTAACATGCTTTCCACAGTAAAACTAACCCAATTGTACATTTACACATGCTCTGGTTAAGCTACTTTCTTAAGTAACAGTCACTAAATCATTTATATCTAGAGTTACGGAACTCCAACTTAAGATCCATAAATTTTCACAGAAACTACACTCATATATCTTTCCACCATAAAATTTTCAGAATTTTTGGTCTGGCCAATAAGTACAGTTTATTATTCGAAGTCTCCCCTGTTTTGCTTTTTAACAGGTTCGACCTTTCTTCACTAAAATTTATTTATCTCATTGTACGAGACTCAGATAATGTTCCCGTTTGTTTCTATTAAAAGTAGACTCATCAAAGATTCTAAAAATATTGATTATAATTCATAATTAGTTTTCTACATTTTTTAACAATTTTTCCAAGTTAGAACAGGGGATCTCGAATTCATTCTAACATTGCTCACAAAAATTAGAATATCACATAATATACAACTCTTTTGCTCCTCTGTTTCCTTTATATGAAAATAGACTTATTAAGATTTAATTCAATAATTTATTTGAAATTTAAATCAACTTACACAATTTTTGGTAAATTTTCAAATTCACACAACTGCTGCTGTCCAACACTGTTTTACTACTAAAATTCACTCTTACATAATTTCACTTTATCCATTTTGTCTTATCGAAGTTCACTCAAATATCGATCATATTGCTAAAAATTTTCTTAAACATATACCTGCACTTATTCATCATAAAATCACGTTCACATGTATTTTTTTCTTAATCAATTTTCCCGTTGAACTCTTCGGAATAATAACTGATACTCAGATGCCTGCACATATTTTCACACTTATAGCCAAAGCTATCTGGTACGCATAGTAGCCTACAATTAGTACTACACATGCGACCAATTATCCAGTACACGTAGTAGCCTGCACTTAGTACTACACACATGACCTAACCATCTGATACACATAGTAGCCTGCACTTAGTACTACATACGTGATCGAAGTTATCGAGTACGCATAGTAGCCTGCACTTAGTACTACACATGCGACCTCACAATAGATCATTCGTATCGTTTCTATTCCGAAGGCTCAACAGGGAAATTCCTCACTTTCCAACATGTTACAAATGTATTCATAGTCCTTTTTCAATTTGCAATTTACAACAAATAGTCATTCTATAGGCGACCACATTTCATATGATAACAAAATATAATAAAATAAAAAGAATCGATAAATTATTTACGTACAAACTTGTTGAAATCTCATCGGTACAACCGTAGAAATTCATACAACCTAGGTAATAGTAATTTAACACTCAATTCATGTAACAATAATTTGCCATTCAATTTCACATGTCACAACAAGCATTACATTTTTCCATATCATACATACCATCCATCAACTTATCTTAAACATATTAACTCATACAATTTATGCCATATCAATAGAGAATTACAATTTATGCATGGTATTGCATTATTATTAACACACGAACTTACCTCGATCCAGAAACGACAATTTACCATTTTAGTCCATAACCTTGTATTTTCCCGATTTAAGCCCGAATCTCGATTTCCTTCATCTATAATATCAAATTTAGCCAAATAATTAGTCACATTATTCATACGGGTCCAAAATCATATTTTTACAAATTTGCATTTTTACCCTTAAACTTTTGCATATTTGCACTTTTGCCCCAAGGTTCGAAAATTAAACTTCATTCTATTTTCTTATGTTTTATGACATGCTGACCATTTTTCCCATTATGGAAACATCAAATTCTCACTCTAACATGTACTTATGAACATTAGGTATTTTTACTGATTATGTTGTTTTACTCGTTTTCACGTAAAATCACTTAAAAAAAGTTGTTTAACATAATTTCAATCTTCATATTCTACCATTAAACATCAAAATACATGCATATCATTCATGGGTAAATTTTTAAACACAAATCCTAGCTCAAAATAATAGTAGAAATAGCTAGAACATGTTACCGGGACTTCAAAAATGTAAAGAACATTAAAAATGGGGCTCGGGATCACTTACAAATGAGCTTGGAAAGCTTGAAAACCCTAGCCATGGTGTTTTTCATGAAAAATTCGGGCATGAGGAAGAAGATGAGCAAATTTTGCTTATTTTGGCATTTTTAATTCATTTTAATTACCAATTTACTAAAATGCCCTTAATGAAAAACTTTTAAAAACCTATCATACTATGTCCATTTTTGTCCACAAACTTCAAAATGGTCTAATCACCATTTAAGGACCTTTAATTTAAAAATTCATAACAATTAGACACTTCTAACATGTAGAACTCAACTTTTGCACTTTTTTACAATTTAGTCCTTTTGACCAAATTGAGTGCCCAAACGTCGAAATTTTTGAACGAAATTTTCACGAAATCATTCCGTGAAATCGTAGACCATAAAAATATAATAAAAATGAATTTTTCCCCATCGAATTTGTAGTCCCAAAACCACTGTTCCGACTAGGCCCAAAAATCAGGATGTTACATTTCTCCCCCCTTTAGGGATTTTCGTCCTCCAAAATCTTACCAGTAAAGTGGTTTTGGTTTTTTTCACTTGGATTCCTCAATCCTATAATTTATATTAAAGAACTTTCACTCAAGCTGTGCTTTTACTGTCTATCTCTTTAAATTTCACATACAAAAATCATAAATGGTATTCACTTTACAATACTTTCACCAAAACTTAGTCTGTACCAGAAAGCTCATGTACTCAAAAGTCTCATCCAAACCATCATGTTACATATACATTCGCACCAGAATCTTTTCGGATTCAAATAGTGAAACTAGTCAGTTCATCTCGGCCTCAAACTCTTTATAATTCCACACAGTCCAATTCAACTCTTAGTTACCTTTCATTTCAAAGCCTCCTCTGGCTTTCCCAAAAAAAATCATGATATGAATCCCAGATCTCAATCCGATTTGTGAATATTAAAATTCCATGATATCCAACATTCATAAAGACATGAAATTCTATAAATCTGGTGAGTAGACATTCGGGTATACCAGCATAATTTACACATCTCAATACGTTTAACAATGCTACATATCACTTTCATCTTGCAAGGACAGGAATGATCCAGACAAGAAAATCCATATTAACCTTTTCTATTTCCATTCTAATTCCAAAACGGCAAAAATAATTCTGATGATTCTTGCTATACATCTTTAAACTTTCAACATTTCAAGAATTTGTACTCAAAGATAAACAATGATCATTTCAACATTTTTTTTAATACCTAGATTATCTTCACATTATCAATATCAGATCTTCTTATTGTATACGATTCTTCTAGGAAACATTCACTTCTTAATTAGACTATTCGTCTTTTTACTCGTGAAGAAATAAAATCTTATTCTCAAGTATGCACTCTCATTAAATTCTAGACATATACTCCATACAGATTGAACAATCAAGTCGACCTTATTCATCCGTAATTGATATTTCAAGAAATTCTCTCTTGTAGTCAACAGAACGATTCAACATGCATCATTCCAAATTCACTCATCATGCCAATCGAAGACCATAACAAATGCATTAGCATAAGTAATACTGATACCTCAACTGAATACATTAACTCTGATTAACTTACTTGAGAAAAGAAATCCACCATACACATTGGGACTTGAAATTTCACCACATTATCAGGATCAATTTAGAGGTATAGTCGTATTTGTTCTTTATATACATCAATCACAAGCTGAAGGTCATACCCTAAATGCAAGCCATGATCAACAAGTTACAAGATAAAATATCCAGAAAAACCAAGATAGAGAAATATGAAACAGAGAAGCCAAGAATAAAGAAATCCAAAATAAAGATGTAACACCCCGAACCCGAGACCATCGCCGGTGTCGGACACGAGGGGTTAGCAAGCCAAGTTCACTTGTTTTGCCCATCCATTGGACATTTCCAGTCAGGCTGGAAAAACTGCGTCACTGTCGCCTTAAAAATCATATCTCTAGTTTCAAAACTCGGAAACTGGTTTTGTAAAATTTTCCTGAATTTAGACTCATATATCCATCCATGGATTTATTTCTAGAATTTTTGGTCGGGCCAATTGGTACAGTTTATTAGTTAAAGTCACCCATGTTACAGGGATCGACTGCTCTGACCTTCGCGCGGTATAACTTGAATATCTCTCTGTACAGGGCTTTAATGCTGGTGCCATTTGTTTTTAATGAAACTAGACTCAAAATGGAATCTGTACATATAAGGTATGTCTCCTAATTCTTTCTGGATAATTTATAGTAAATTTTTAAAGTTGCGACAGGGAACCCAGAAACAGTTCTGGCCCTGTCTTACAATAGCTTTAATATCTCTTAACATGTAACTCCTATGACCATTTCGTTTCTTCCATATGAAAATAGACTCATCAATGTTCATTTACATAGCTGATTCACTATTTAATACCATTCCTACAAATTTTGGTGATTTTTCACATTCACGTTACTGCAGCTGGCAGCATCTGTTTTTAAGGTAGGTCTTACCTATTTTGTAGTCTCCATGAACCAACTAGTCTTGCCTTACATAGGTCCACATATGATCATTTTAACCATGCCAATGGCTGATCATGTGACCAACATTCCCATTTCAATTCATAGTCACATCATGACACCATATATATATATACAAACCGCAAATAGTTTAAGTTGATACTTCACTATTACGAGCCATTTTCGCATGGCCGTACACATATACATCATAACATATTTAAACCAACAAGGGTAGTCCTATACATGCCATTTCAAGTTCAACCAAGAATTTATACCAAAATGGGGCTTGATAGTGTGGATGACTTGACTTCAACGATCCCGAATCCGATTGCTATCGGCGAAATCTAGAAAGCGAGAGCCAAAGCGGCGGAGTAAGCATTTTATGCTTAGTAAGTCTCAAGGAATATAATCAACTCTAATTACAGCAATACATTCACATAGTTAAATGCATCATTTCATTAATGCACATTCACATAATCATACTTACTTCACCATCCCAACTCTTATGTTCATACACAAATAACGGCATCATTAAGGCCGATAACTCGTTCCATCATAGGAGCGGATATTCACACGCTCTTACTCCTAGCCCAAAGCACACACCGCACTTACCTTGTCATTGGGAAATTTCACAAGTGCATTAGCTGAAATTTTCCAGCAAGCTTATAATTTTCAAATCACATACCTTCGGAGTTTAACCGGATGTCGCTACTCGATCAATCGCCTTGGGACATAGCCGGTTATGGTAACCCGCACCAAGGCCTCACGGACTTAACCCGGATATCACGATTTGCACAAATGCCTTGGTCTTAGCCGGATAGAATGACTTCGACGAATGCCTTGGTCTTAGCCGGATGTAGCCACTAGCACAATTGCCTTGGTCTTAACCCGGTTATAATTTCCAGCATAATTGTCTTGGGGCTTAGCCCGGATATCATTCAATTTCTCATGCACACATACATCAATAATCATTGGACATACATATTTATTTTCGTTACTAAGGCTCAAACACAATTATAATCACTAACATAATCGCCTTGGGACTTAGCCGGGTATCATTCGAATACTCATACACACATAAATCAATAATCAATACATCCATATTTCATTCCACATAATTCAAGTAAGGTCACTTCTTGAGGACTTACCTCGGATGTTGTCGAGCGGCTTTTACGGCTATTCGATTACTTTTCCTTCCCTTGTCCAATTGTGGCCCTCTTAGCTCTTGAGCTAATTCAAACAAATTCAATTTATCAAAACCTCATTGTGCTAGCTTATGGCGAATATGACAAGGAATTTAAATGGTCATATGGCCACCCTTTAGCTTGAATACACAATGGTCATGCACATTTTATACTACATCAAGCAATTCAATACAATTTATTCGAGCATCAAGGAAAAGCTAAGGCCTTCAATAGGCTACCCAAGGCCGAATATACTTGTCCATGTTGAGGCCAATTATGCACTTAATACCACACAAAAACAGCATGCATTTTACTAGTTAATGCTTTGCATATTGTAGCTCAAAACTTACAATATAGCATCAAGCACTCATATGTGTGCTAGGTAGAATGTGCTTACAATTTCACAATTATTCTTCAACATCTTCTTCTTTAAACAAACTTATTCATCACTTCCTTCATAACCAAAACATCATGTGCAAACATATATATACATATATGAGCATGGCGAATTTCAAGGTGTCCATAGCCATCCAAAACACAAATTTTAACTAACATGCAAGAAGCATGAACCATGCTCATGAATGCATCATGGCGAATATGACAATCATGCTCCTTTTCAACTTCAATCATGATAAAACAAAAGAAAGCTCAAAATCTTACTCAAGAGTAGACAATCCATCATTGCATGCATCATCATCAAGCTTCACACTTAGCATGCAATGGCTTTATCACCATAACAACTTTGGCCAAATACCATTTCCATGGCTTAACAAAGATTTGAGCCATGGCTAACATGCACATCAAGTTAGCAACCAAAACATGCATGAAACTCCTAACACAACCTCATACATACCTTAATCTTGATGCAAACTTAGCCAAATCTCCTTCTAGATCTCTTCCAAACCAAGCATGAAGCAAAAATCCTCCTTCTTCCTTAGTTTTGGCTCAAAGAAAGGATGAACAAAATTTTTTCTTTCCTTCTCTACAACTCACGGCAATGGGGGGATTACCACACTCACACACATTTTTTTTCATTTTTTATCACCCATACACCTTTGTTTATTATTTCACCCTAATGCACCAACAAAACATGTTTCATGACATGTTTAGCCCATCCTCCTTGTCATGGCCGCCACCACCTATAAAGGGGAATTTGACATGCAAGTCCATTATTTTGCATGCATGCTTTAATTAGTCATCACACATTTCCTATCATACTTTCAAAGTTCATTACTAAGTCCTTTCTTGTGGAATTCACCCTTATAACACTAAATCAATCATCATAAAATGTCATACATGAGCACACATATTATAGGCATCAAAATAAATTTTAATTATTTTTATGCCTCGGTTTTGTGGTCCGAGACCACCTTCCGACTAGGGTCAATTTTGGGCTGTCACAACTCTCCCCACTTAAGAAATTTTCGTCCCGAAAATCTTACCGTAAATAGGTTTGGATATCGCTCTTTCATAGAGTTCTCGGTCTCCCAAGTAGCTTCTTCTATCCCGTGCTTGAGCCATAACACTTTTACTAGCGGAACCCGCTTGTTTCACAACTCTTTCACTTCTCGTGATAGGATACGAATCGGTTCTTCCTCATAACTCATATTAGCTTGAATTTCAATTTCGATGCACTAATCACGTGCGATGGATCGGATCTATAGCGTCAAAGCATCGAAACGTGAAAGACATCGTGAACCTTTTCGAGTTCGGGGGCAAAATCAAACGATATGCCTTTGGATCGACTCGCTTCGGATATCTCATATGGCCCAACGAACCTCGGGCTCAACTTGCCCTTACTACCGAATCGAGTATCTTTTTCCAAGGCGATACCTTGAGAAACACTTTATCACCCACGATACTCGATATCCTTACGCTTGAGTCGCGCACGACTTCTAACGATCGGAGGCTATCTTGAGACTTTCACGGATTACTTTCACTTTCATTCAAAGCATCCCTAATCAAATCCACCCGAAAATCTTGCTTTCACCGAGCTCGGTCCAAAACAATGGTGTACGGCATTTACGACCGTACAAGGCCTCGTAGGGTGCCATCTTAATACTTGATTGAAAGTTGTTGTTGTAAGCGAATTCAATCAACGGCAAATACCGTTCCCATAAACCACTAAACTCGAGGACGCAACATCTTAACATATCCTCAAGTATCTGAATTATCCGCCGGATTGACCATCGGTTTGGGGTGAAAGGCGGTCTTGAAATGCAACTTGGTACCCAAAGCTTCTTGCAACTTTTTCCAAAATCGCGAGGTAAATCTCGGATCTCTATCCGACACGATGGAAATAGGCACCCGTGTAATCTCACAATCGAGAAACGTACAATTCACTAATTTGTCAATTGAAAATCCGTGCGACGGGGACAAAGTGGGCCGACTTAGTCAATCGATCTACCACGACCCAAACCGCATCCTTCTTACTTGTCGACAATGGCGGTCCGGATACAAAGTCCATTGTGACTCGATCCCATTTCCACTCGGGTATCGTGATTGGTGAAGTAATCTGAAGGCACTGATGTTCCGCTTTCACTTGTTGACATATTAAACATCTCAAACAAAGTCGGAGATGTCTCGCTTCATACCATGCCACCAAAACCGGCGTTTCAAATCATTGTACATCTTCGTACTCCGGGTGGATTGCCATTCGGCTACAATGGGCTTCATTGAATTATCGAAATGAGTTCAATTCTTTGGAACACACAGACGACTTTTGAACCTCAAACAATCGTCATCATCGATTTGAAACTCGAATCCTTGTTTGGAACACACTCGGCGCGTTTTGCAGCCAACTCATCGTCGACTTTCGAGCTTCTCGAATTTGATGTATCAATAGTGGTTTGGCTTTCAATTCAGCTACTAACACACTATCGGATCGAAGACAAGTGCACGTTCATCTCGTAAAGCGAATAATGATTTACGACTCAAGGCATCCGCAACCACATTCGCCTTTCCGGGTGATAGTCAATGACCAGCTCGTAATCCTTTAACAGCTCGAGCCAACGTCTTTGTCGCAGATTTAAGTCTCTTTGGATCATCAAATATTTGAGACTTTTGTGATCCGAGTATACATGGCACCTTTCACCAAATAAGTAATGTCACCAAATCTTTAAAGGCGAATCGATGGCGGCCAATTCGAGATCATGAGTCGGATAATTTTTCTCATGTGGCTTTAATTGCCTCGGACGCATAGGCCACAACTCGACCTTTTGCATTGTACATAACCTAACCCAAGTAGAGAGGCGTCGCTATAGATGACAAGCTCTTTGCTGGGACTCGGGTTGCACTAGAATTGGGGCTTCATCAAATAAGTTTTCATTGATCGAAACTTTTTGGCATTTCTCCGTCCATTCGAACTTAACATCCTTTTGGAGTAACCGTCATCGGCGTGGCTATCGTTGAGAAGCCTTTTACAAATCGTCGGTAATAACCAAGCAAGCCCCAAAAGCTCGAACCTCGTAATATTTCTCGGAGGCTTCCAATTAAGTATGGCTGAAATTTTATTCGGTCGACTCGAATACCCGATCTGAATACCACATGACCCAAGAAGCTAACCTCTCTTAACCGAACTCACACTTGCTGAACTTAGCATATAATTGCTTATCCCGTAAAATTTGCAGCACTAACCGCGGTGTTCAAACATGTTCGGTCTCATTTCTTGAATAGACCAAGATGTCATCAATGAACACGACTACGAATCGATCCAAATATGGTCTAAAGATCCGATTCATTAAATCCATAAATACCGAGGGCATTAGTGAGCCCAAACGGCATCACTAGGAACTCATAGTGACCATATCTCGCTCAAGGCGGTCTTGGGTGCGTCCGAATCTCGGATTCGCAATTGATAATAGCCCGATCTCAAATCTATTTTCGAGAACACTGCGGCTCCCTTTAGTTGATCGAACAAGTCATCGATACGTGGCAGCGAATATTTGTTCTTTATTATCGCTTTATTAAGTCGGCGATAATCGATGCGTACCGCATGGTTCCATCCTTCTTTTCACGAACAACACCTGGCGCACCCCAAGGCGAAAAACTCGGCGAGCAAAACCTCTATCCACCAATTCTTGCAATCGAGCTTCCAACTCCTTTAATTCCGTTGGTGCCATACGATACGGAGCTATCGAAATTGGAGTGGTACCGGTACCAATTCGATGCCAAATTCTATTTCCGAACAGGTGGTAAACCGGCAATTCTTTGTGGAAAACATCCGGGTATTCACAAACCACGCACGATTCGGGTTTCTTTTCGATTCCTTGTCATCGAGCACGACGCAAGGTACGCTTCGCACTCTTTTCTTACATATTTTCGGGCCAACATTGCGATATTACGGTGGCAACCCTTTAAGTCCGTAGACTTAACCCGAATTATCTCGTTATTCGCGCACCTCAAATCGATAGTCTTGCTTTTGCAATTTACGACCGCATCGTGCATGGTCAACCCATTCAAACCAAGAATAACGTCGAATTCATCGAGCGGCAAAAGCATCAAGTCCGCCGGAAACAAGAACCTCGGAACACTAGGGGACTTTTCTTGCACACTTTGTTGACAAGCACGTAATGACCCAAGGGTTTGACACCGAATTACAAACTCGATGAGACTCAATAGGCAAAGTCTTCTTGGATGCTAAGGTTTCACATATATAAGATTGAGTAGAACCGGGTCAATCAAAGCAATCACATTAGTATTGAAAAGAGTGAAAGCACCGTAATGACATCCGAGAGGCAGCATCCTTGCGTCTTGGCGTATGGCATAAGTCCTCGCAGAGCACGAGCCTCGGATCGATGGTAGCATCTCTAGATCCTCTCGACCGCCACGACATTGCCCATATTTCTAGGTGGCCTACCTCGGCGATGGTAGCACCCGAGTTTCCACTCGACTCACATTCATTCAAGCATCCTCGGGCAATCCTTCCTAAAGTGGTCGGCCGATCCACACTTATAGCGAGGAGCGATCACGAAACCAACAGCTCCCCGAATGCCATTTGCCACAATGTTGACACTCCGCCCTCTCGGCGATCATTTCCCCACTGGTGATCGAAGTGACTCGTGTGGTCACGGGGTCGATCGCGTCCTCGTCTAGAAAAGCCCAAAGCGCCTCTAGACCGGTTCACATCATCTCGAAATCTCTTGGTGCCTATTGAAGAGACTTTCCGAGGACCTCTTCGAATTCTCCGGTTCCCACATCACTTTTGTTTCTCCTTTCTAAGCTCTTCGACTTTACAAGCTCGCTCAACAAGTACTACGATCTCTCGTATTTCGAGAATGCCAACGAACATCCTTATATCATCATTCAGCCCATCCTCGAGCGTTTACACATAATAGCCGGACGAAATGCATTCTCGCGTGTATCGGCTAAGCCTCACAAATTTTCGTTCATAGTCGATGTAACCGACATAGAACCTTGCTTAAGATCAAGAAATTCCCTTCGCTTTTGGTCGATGAATCTCGATGATATACTTTTTTTTTTGAACTTGATTTGAAAGAATTCCCAAGTCACTTGCTCTCTAGGTACCACAGTCGAGTACTCCACCAATAGTAGGTGGAATCATGTAGCAAGGAGATGGTACACTTTAAGCACTCATCGGTGTACAAGATAGCTCATCGAGCACCGGATAGTGTTGTCCAACCAAAATTCAGCTCGTTCGGCATCATCATCATCCGTAGCTTTAAATTCAGTGGCCCCATGTTTTGAATCCTATCGATTGGGGCTTACTTGACCTTATTTGGTCGATTCTGGGAGGTATTGTAGGTCTGGGGTTGCATTTGTCGGGAATGGAGGTTGTGGGACAGCCGTGTTAGTTCGAATGTATTGATTAAACCATTCGTTCATCACACTATAAAAGGCTTGCCTAGCCTCATCATTCGGATTGCTGGCCATAGGTTGAGAGTCCATGGCGCTGTCCCTTGTCTTGAGGAGCAGCGCCACACTCTCCACATCATCAGCTATTGCTCGGTTGGGATCGGGATCCATTGCTATAAACAAACTCAAAGTCAAATTGTCGAAATCACCACACTATCGATTCATCATTTAATGGCATGTATAGCTAGACCCCAAACACCTCACGGTAGTCCTAGAATCGACTAAACCGTGGCTCGATACCAATAAAATTGTAACACCCGAACCCGAGACCATCGCGATTGTCGGACACGAGGGGTTAGCAAGCCAAGTTCACTTGTTTTGCCCATCCATTGGACATTTCAGTCAGGCTGGAAAAACTGCGTCACTGTCGCCTTAAAAATCATATCTCTAGTTTCAAAACTCGGAAACTGGTTTCGTAAATTTTCCTGAATTTAGACTCATATATCCATCCATGGATTTATTTCTAGAATTTTTGTCGGGCCAATTGGTACAGTTTATTAGTTAAAGTCACCCATGTTACAGGGATCGACTGCTCTGACCTTCGCGCGGTATAACTTGAATATCTCTCTGTACAGGGCTTTCATGCTGGTGCCGTTTGTTTCTAATGAAACTAGACTCAAAATGGAATCTGTACATATAAGGTATGTCTCCTAATTCTTTCTGGATAATTTATAGTAAATTTTAAAGTTGCGACAGGGAACCCAGAAACCGTTCTGGCCCTGTCTTACAATAGCTTTAATATCTTTTAACATGTAACTCCTATGACCATTTCGTTTCTTCCATATGAAAATAGACTCATCAATGTTCATTTACATAGCTGATTCACTATTTAATACCATTCCTACAAATTTTGGTGATTTTTCACATTCACGTTACTGCAGCTGGCAGCATCTGTTTTAAGGTAGGTCTTACCTATTTTGTAGTCTCCATGAACCAACTAGTCTTGCCTTACATAGGTCCACATATGATCATTTTAACCATGCCAATGGCTGATCATGTGACCAACATTCCCATTTCAATTCATAGTCACATCATGACACCATATATATATATACAAACCGCAAATAGTTTAAGTTGATACTTCACTATTACGAGCCATTTTCGCATGGCCGTACACATATACATCATAACATATTTAAACCAACAAGGGTAGTCCTATACATGCCATTTCAAGTTCAACCAAGAATTTATACCAAAATGGGGGCTTGATAGTGTGGATGACTTCGACTTCAACGATCCCGAATCCGATTGCTATCGGCGAAATCTAGAAAACCGAGAGCCAAAGCGGTGAGTAAGCATTTTTATGCTTAGTAAGTCTCAAGGAATATAATCAACTCTAATTACAGCAATACATTCACATAGTTAAATGCATCATTTCATTAATGCACATTCACATAATCATACTTACTTCACCATCCCAACTCTTATGTTCATACACAAATAACGGCATCATTAAGGCCGATAACTCGTTCCATCATAGGAGCGGATATTCACACGCTCTTACTCCTAGCCCGCAGCACACACCGCACTTACCTTGTCATTGGGAAATTTCACAAGTGCATTAGCTGAAATTTTCCAGCAAGCTTATAATTTTCAAATCACATACCTTGAGTTTAACCGGATGTCGCTACTCGATCAATCGCCTTGGGACATAGCCCGGTTATGGTAACCCGCACCAAGGCCTCACGGACTTAACCCGGATATCACGATTTGCACAAATGCCTTGGTCTTAGCCGGATAGAATGACTTCGCACGAATGCCTTGGTCTTAGCCGGATGTAGCCACTAGCACAATTGCCTTGGTCTTAACCGGTTATAATTTCCAGCATAATTGTCTTGAGGCTTAGCCGGATATCATTCAATTTCTCATGCACACATACATCAATAATCATTGGACATACATATTTATTTTCGTTACTAAGGCTCAAACACAATTATAATCACTAACATAATCGCCGGGACTTAGCCGGGTATCATTCGAATACTCATACACACATAAATCAATAATCAATACATCCATATTTCATTCCACATAATTCAAGTAAGGTCACTTCTTGAGGACTTACCTCGGATGTTGTCGAACGGCTTTTACGGCTATTCGATTACTTTTTCCTTCCCTTGTCCAATTGTGGCCCTCTTAGCTCTTGAGCTAATTCAAACAAATTCAATTTATCAAAACCTCATTGTGCTAGCTTATGGCGAATATGACAAGGAATTTAAATGGTCATATGGCCACCCTTTAGCTTGAATACACAATGGTCATGCACATTTTATACTACATCAAGCAATTCAATACAATTTATTCGAGCATCAAGGAAAAGCTAAGGCCTTCAATAGGCTACCCAAGGCGAATATACTTGTCCATGTTGAGGCCAATTATGCACTTAATACCACACAAAAACAGCATGCATTTTACTAGTTAATGCTTTGCATATTGTAGCTCAAAACTTACAATATAGCATCAAGCACTCATATGTGTGCTAGGTAGAATGTGCTTACAATTTCACAATTATTCTTCAACATCTTCTTCTTTAAACAAACTTATTCATCACTTCCTTCATAACCAAAACATCATGTGCAAACATATATATACATATATGAGCATGGCGAATTTCAAGGTGTCCATAGCCATCCAAAACACAAATTTTAACTAACATGCAAGAAGCATGAACCATGCTCATGAATGCATCATGGCGAATATGACAATCATGCTCCTTTTCAACTTCAATCATGATAAAACAAAAGAAAGCTCAAAATCTTACTCAAGAGTAGACAATCCATCATTGCATGCATCATCATCAAGCTTCACACTTAGCATGCAATGGCTTTATCACCATAACAACTTTGGCCAAATACCATTTCCATGGCTTAACAAAGATTTGAGCCATGGCTAACATGCACATCAAGTTAGCAACCAAAACATGCATGAAACTCCTAACACAACCTCATACATACCTTAATCTTGATGCAAACTTAGCCAAATCTCCTTCTAGATCTCTTCCAAACCAAGCATGAAGCAAAAATCCTCCTTCTTCCTTAGTTTTGGCTCAAAGAAAGGATGAACAAAATTTTTTCTTTCCTTCTCTACAACTCACGGCAATGGGGGATTACCACACTCACACACATTTTTTTCATTTTTTATCACCCATACACCTTTGTTTATTATTTCACCCTAATGCACCAACAAAACATGTTTCATGACATGTTTAGCCCATCCTCCCTTGTCATGGCCGCCACCACCTATAAAAGGGGAATTTGACATGCAAGTCCATTATTTTGCATGCATGCTTTAATTAGTCATCACACATTTCCCTATCATACTTTCAAAGTTCATTACTAAGTCCTTTCTTGTGGAATTCACCCTTATAACACTAAATCAATCATCATAAAATGTCATACATGAGCACACACATATTATAGGCATCAAAATAAATTTTTAATTATTTTTATGCCTCGGTTTTGTGGTCCCGAGACCACCTTCCGACTAGGGTCAATTTTGGGCTGTCACAAAAGAAATCCATGATACCAGAATCCAATTTACAGCACTGCATCAGAAGACCGAAAACCAGACTTACAAAAATATGAAAGACCCCAATGGTTTTTCAAAGAAAAAAATCCAGAATAACATCATTCCAAACCACTAACAACAAATGCGATCAGAACTATATGCTTCTCATATATATATATAATCAATCAGAGCAATGATCGGTAGAAATAGAATCTTGGCACAATACACAATTTCTCATCGATTCCCAATAGGCGGAATATAACAAAATACCAGAGAAAAATAGAACCATGCAGATTATAATCCAATTAGACAAACAACACATTCGTCTAACGTTAAGATCAGGGAACATTTCCTTATTTCAAACATTATTCCTTTAACTATTTCTACCATCCCAAATTCCATAATATTCCCTTTACTAAGAAAACTAGTTCATGGGGTAATTGCAATCAATACATTTCTCGACATCATACCAGGATAGATCGTTTTACCAAAATTAACTTTTTTGCTAACTACGATGTTGCGAAAGTTAAACAATCTTTCGGTCAATCCGATATCTTTCTAGCTCATGTCTGTACTTATCAACCCATTCTCAATCTCTAATCATGTTTATAACCATTCCATCATTGAACTCTTTGGTTTCTCACCTAGAAACTCATTCAACATGAATCTCAGGAATTTCCCTTATAAATCACCACTTTGGTAAGGGGGAGGGGTCGTAGGGCCTCTAACTCAACTTTCATATACAAATGTAACACAGTTTTCATCATAGCAATCATATTTCAATCATGTCATTCATTTTGAGTAACTAACATTCATATTAATTTTACACTCACTTTTTTAGTTATCTCATTTAAACAAGTGTACTTATACATGTATTTCAATGTTTCCTAGATAATATTACTTATGCATTCATTAAATCAGACAAGTCAAGCACATAATATCATATAAGGGCCAAACAAACATGAATAAGTATATCACAGTCTAAACTTTCATCTTACACATCATCATACACATATTATTACAATCATATATATCAGTCCAAGCAATTTAATACATTTACTCAAGTTATACGAGCTTACCAATCATAATCATACCAACCAATATGCATGAATATTCATCTTATCAATATTTTTGATAAGTTACTCATACACATGCATTTGTTCAAATAAATCGATCATATACATCATGGAATTATCTATTAATCATAGATAAACTCATTTCACCATGTACACATTTCATGAATCCTCATCCGTACCTTTCCAAGTTTCAATTCGTCATGACTATACTTTACTCAAATATTTTAGCATCACATTCAACATGGTCGGTGTAGCTCGGTTGGAGAGTACCTTTGTCTAAACAAAATGGCTCCCATACGCGTCGTGAGACATCACACTATCACGAATATGTGACATGTATAGTTGGACTTTTACACATGCTAGGTTAGTTTGAGAACCGACTAAACCAGAGCTCTGGTACCACTAAATGTAATGCCCCGTACCCGAGAATGTCGCCGGATTCGAACACGAGGTGTTAACGGACTTAATTCATTAATTAAACAACTTAAACAACTTATTACCAACCATGCATATGCACATCACCAATATCAAACATAACATAAATAGCTAGATTTATAAGTCAGAATCATTAGCTCACTAAAGACCAATATATTTTGCCAAATTATAATAATACATGTTTTAAAACTAGGTCCTTATACATGTCACTCACTTGATAATTCTAGCATATGTGTATATACTGTCAAGGTGTTGGCTTGATAGTGTGATGCTGCCTCCGACGATCTCCAACCCTGAGCTAAAATTAACCTGACAACACTAAAAGAAATGGAAAGAAGGGGGGTAAGCTTTATGCTTAGTAAGCTCACATGAAATAACAATAAGCAATTTACTAACATGCTTTCCACAGTAAAACTAACCCAATTGTACATTTACACATGTTCTGGTTAAGCTGCTTTCTTGAGTAATAGTCGCTAAATCATTTATATCTAGAGTTATGGAACTCCAAATTAAGATCCGTAAATTTTTCCAGAAACTATACTCATATATCTTTCCAAAATAAAATTTTCAGAATTTTTGGTCTGGGCAATAAGTACAGTTTATTATTCAAATTCTCCCCTATTTTGCTTTTTAACAGCTTCGACCGTTCTTCACTAAAATTTATTTATCTCATAGTACGGGACTCGGATAATGTTTCCGTTTATTTCTATTAAAAGTATACTCATCAAAGATTCTAATAATATAGATTATAATTCATAATTAGTTATCTACAATTTTTAACAATTTTTACAAGTTAGAATAGGGGATCTCGAATTCATTCTGACACTGTCCCACAAAAATTAGAATATCACATAATATACAACTCTTTTGCTCCCCCTGTTTCTTTTATATGAAAATAGACTCATTAGGATTTAATTCGATAATTTATTTGAAATTTAAATCAACTTACACAATTTTTGGTAAATTTTCAAATTCACACAACTGCTGCTGTCTAATACTATTTTACTACTAAAATTCACTCTTACATAATTTCACTTTATCCATTTTGTCTTATCGAAGTTCACTCAAATATCGATCATATTGCTAAAAATTTTCTTAAACATATACCTGCACTTATTCATCATATAATCACGTTCACATGTATTTTTTTCTTAATCGATTTTCCCATTGAACTCTTCGGAATAATAACTGATACTCAGATGTCTGCACATATTTTCTCACTTATAGCCAAAGCTATCTGGTACGCATAGTAGCTTGCACTTAGTACTACACATGCGACCAATTATCCAGTACACGTAGTAGCCTGCACTTAGTACTACACACGTGACCTAACCATCTGATACACGTAGTAGCCTGCACTTAGTACTACACACGTGATCGAAGTTATCGAGTACGCATAGTAGCTTGCACTTAGTACTACACATGTGACCTCACAATAGATCATTCGTATCGTTTCTATTCCGAAGGCTCAACAGGGAAATTCCTCACTTTCCACATGTTACAAATGTATTCATAGTCCTTTTTCAATTTGCAATTTACAACAAATAGTCATTCTATAGGCAGCCACATTTCATATGATAACAAAATATAATAAAATAAAAAGAACCAATAAATTATTTACGTACAAACTTGTTGAAATCTCATCAGGTACAACCGTGTAGCAATTCATACAACCCAGGTAATAGTAATTTAACACTCAATTCATGTAACAATAATTTGCCATTCAATTTCGCATGTCACAACAAGCATTACATTTTTCCATATCATACATACCATCCATCAACTTCTCTTAAACATATTAACTCATACAATTTATGCCATATCAATAGAGAATTACAATTCATGCATGGTATTGCATTATTATTAACACAAGAACTTACCTCGATCCAGAAACGGCAATTTACCATTTTAGTCCATAACCTTGTATTTTCCCGATTTAAGCCCAAATTTCGATTTCCTTCATCTATAATATCACATTTAGCCTAACAATTAGTCACATTATTCATACGGGTCCAAAATCATATTTTTACAAATTTGCATTTTACCCCTAAACTTTTACATATTTGCACTTTTGCCCTAAGGTTCGAAAATTAAACTTCATCCAATTTTCTTATGCTTTATGACATGCTGACCATTTTTCCCATCTATGGGAACATCAAATTCTCACTCTAACATGTACTTATGAACATTAGGTATTTTTACCAATTGTAACACCCCTGTACCCGAGACCATCGCCGGAGTCAAGCACGAGGTGTTACTAAACTTAATTCATCAATTAAACAACTTAAACAACTTATTACCAACCATGCATGACAACCAAGCAAATGCACATCACCAATATCAAACATAATATAAATAGCTAGATTTATAAGTCAAAATCATTAGCTCACTAAAGACCAATATATTTGGCCAAATAATAATAACACATGTTATAATATTAGGTCCCTATACATGCCACTCACTTGATAAATCTAGCATATGTATTTATATTGTCAAGGTGTTGGTTTGATAGTGTGATGCTGCCTCCGATGGTCTCCAACCCTGAGCTAACCTGACAACACTAAAAGAAATGGAAAGGGGGGGGGTAAGCTTTATGCTTAGTAAGCTCACATGAAATAATAATAAGCAATTTACTAACATGCTTCCCACAATAAAACTAACTCATTTGTACATTTACACATGTTTTGGTTAAGCTATTTTCTTGAGTAATAGTCAGTAAATCATTTATATTTAGAGTTACAGATATCAAAATTAAGATCTGTAAATTTTCCCAAAAACTAGACTCATATATCATTCCACCATAAAATTTTCAGAATTTTTAGTCCAGCCAATAAGTACAGTTTATTATTCAAAATCTCATCTATTTTGCTGTTTAACAGCTTCAACCTTTCTTCACAAAAATTTATTTATCTCATAGTACAAAACTCGGATGATGTTCTCGTTTGTTTTTATTAAAAGTATACTCATCTAAGATTCTAGGCATATAAATTATACCCCAAAATTATTTTTCTATAATTTTTAACAATTTTTCCAAGTCAGAATAGGGGATCTCGAATTCATTCAGACACTGTCTCACAAGAATTCAAATATCACATAATATGGAATTCCTTTGCTTCTCATATTTCTTTTATGTGAAAATAGACTCAATAAAATTTAATTGCATATTTTATTTGAAATTTAATTCAACTTACACAATTTTTGGTAAATTTTCAAATTCATGCACTGTTGCTGTCCAACACTGTTTTACTACTAAAGTTCACTTTTGCACAATTTCACTTAATCCCTTCCATTTTACCAAGGTTCGCTCAAATATCGAGCATATTGCTCATAAATTCAAATAAACATATACTTGCACTGGCTCATCACATAATCACTTTCACGTTTATTTTCACTTAATTGATTTCCCGTTGAACTCATCGGAATAATAACAGATACACAATTGCCTGCACATTTTCTCATTTCCACACTTGTAGCCGAAGCTATCTGGTATGCATAGTAGCCTGCACTTAGTACTACACATGCGACCAATTATCCGGTACACGTAGTACCCTGCACTTAGTACTACACACGTGACCTAACCATCTAATACACGTAGTAGCCTGCACTTAGTACTACACACGTGATCGAAGTTATCAGGTATGCATAGTAGCCTGCACTTAGTACTACACATGTGACCAATTATCTGGTACACGTAGTAGCCTACACTTAGTACTACACACCTGACCTCACAATAGCTAATTGGTATCGTTTCTATTCCGAAGGTTCAACCGAGAAATTCCTCACTTTTCAACATTTTACTAAATTGACCGTAATCAATTTAAATTCATAATTTACATCAAATAATCATTTGATAGGTAGCCACATTTCATATGATATAAAAATATATTAACATAAAAAGAATCGATAGTTTATTTATATACGAACTTACTCGAAGTGTCGATCTCACTATCCATAGTACCAATTGTCCATTCATAGTATAATAAAACACAACTCAAATAGAAAATCAGCTTTTAAGAATTTACATAACATAAATCACATATTTCATATATCACTTGTCATGTATCATCATTTTCTTGCACTTCATGTAACATTCTTTCATGTCATATTTCCACATCATAAACACCAGTCCATCAACTTTTCCAATATATTAAATCATACAATATATGCAATAATAGTAAGAAATATAATTCAAACATAACATTGCATTATTATTATCATACGAACTTACCTCGATACAAAATATTAGCAATCGGGCCTATTCCTTGTAAACTTGGTTTTTCCCTCGATCAAAACTTGAATCTTGTTTATCTTGATCTATATACCAAATTAATTTATTTAATACATACATTCATCAAAACAGCCTTTAATACGAACTTTGGCAAAATTATCATTTTGCCCCTAAACTTTTGCATAATTACACTTTTTTCCCTAGGCTCGAGAATTAAACTTCATCCCTTATTCTTATGTTTTATGACACGCTGATCATTTTTCCCTTCTATGACAACATCAAATTCTCACTCTAACATGCACTTATGACTATTAGGTATTTTTACCGATTAAGCCATTTTACTCGTTTTCACTTAAAACCGAGTAGCAGAAGTTGTCTAACATAATTTAAAACCTCATATTCTATCATAAAACACCAAAATACAAAACTTTCACCTATGGGTATTTTTCCAAATACGAACCCTAGGTTGAATTATTGCTAGCATAAGCTTAATCAAGTTATCGGGATTCCAAAAACGTAAAGAACTTGAAAATGGGGCTAGAACGGACTTACTATTGAGCTTGGAAAGCTTGAAAACCCTAGCCATGGCTTCCCCCATGCTAATTTCGGCCTCCATATGGAGAAGATGACCATTTTTGTGTTATTTTTCCCATTTTATTTCATTGAATGTACAAATGACCAAAATGCCCTTATTACTAAACTTTCAAAAACATTCCATCCATGTCCAATTTTTGTCCACAAACTTCAAAATGGTCTAATTACCATTTAAGTACCTTTGATTTTAAAACTCATAACAATTAAACACTTCTAACATGTAAAACTCAACTTTTGCACTTTTTACAATTTAGTCCTTTTGACCAAATTGAGTGCCCAAACGTCGAAATTTTTGAACGAAATTTTCACGAAATCATTCCATGAAATCGTAGACCATAAAAATATAATAAAAATAAAATTTTCCTCGTCAAATTTGTGGTCCTGAAACCACTGTTCTGACTAAGCCCAGAATCAGGATGTTATATTTCTCCCCCCTTTAAGGATTTTTGTCCCTGAAAATCTTACCAAAAAAATGGTTTTGGTTTTTCAATTGGATTCCTCAATCCTATAATCGATGTTAAAGAACTTTCACTCAGGCTAAACTTTTACTACCTCTCTCTTTAAATTTTACAGACAAAAGACATAAGTGGTATTCACTTTACAATGCTTTTTCTGAAACTTAATCTCTACTAAAAAGCTTATGTACTCAAAAGTCCGATCCATACCATTATGTTACATATACATTCGCACCAGAATCTTTTCAGATTCAAATAGTAAAACTAGTCAATTCATCTCGGCCTCATACTCTTTATAATTTCACACAATCCAATTTTTGTCAATTCAACCCTCAGTTACTTTTTCTTTCAAGCCTCTTCTGGCTTTCCAAAGAAATCATGATATGAAACTCGGATCTCAATCCGATTAGTGGAGATTAAAATTCCATGATATCTAACATTCATAAAGACATGAAATCCTATAAATCTGGTGAGTAGACATTTGGGTATACCGGCATAATTTGCATATCTCATAACGTTTAACAAAACTACATATTACTTTCCTCTTTCAAGGACAGGAACAACTCAGACAAGAAAATCCATATCAACCTTTTCTATTTCCATTCTAATTCCCAGACGGCAAAAATAATTCTGATGATTCTTGCTATACATCTTTAAACTTTCAACATTTCAAGAATTTGTACTCAAAGATAAACAATGATCGTTTGACATTTTTTTATACCAGATTATCTTCATATTATCAATATCGATCTTCTTATTTTCAAGTATGCACATCTCATTAAGTTCTAGACATATACTCTATACAGATTGAACAATCAAGTTGACCTTATTCATCCGTAATTGATATTTCAAGAAATTCTCTCTTCTAGTCAACAGAACAATTCAACATACATCATTCAAAATTCACTCATCATGTTAATCAAAGACCATAACCAATGCATTAGCATAAGTAATACTGATATCTCAACTGAATACATTAACTCTGATTAACTTACTTGAAAAAGGAAATTCACCATACACATTGGGACTTGAAAATTCACCACATTATCAGGATCAATTCAGAGGTATAGTCATATTTGTTCTTTATATACATCAATCACAAGCTGAAGGTCATGCTCTAAATGCAAGCCATGATCAACAAGTTACAAGATAAAATATCCAGAAAAACCAAGATAGAGAAATCTGAAACAGAGAAGCCAAGAATAAAGAACTCCAAGATAAAGAAATCCATGATACGAGAATCCAATTTACAGCACTGCATCAGAAAGCCGAGAACCAGACTCATAAAAATTTGAAAGTCACCAATAGTTTTTTTTTCAAAGAAAAGAAATCCAGAATAACATCATTCCAAACCACTGACAACAAATACAACTGGAACTATATGCTTCTTATATATATATAAAATCAATCAGAGCAATGATCGGTAGAAATAGAATCATGACATCATACATAATTTCTCATTGATTCCCAACAGGCGGAATATAACAAAATACCAGAGAAAAATAGAACCATGTAGATTATAATTCAATTAGACTAACAACACATTCATCTAACGTTAAGATCAGGGAACATTTCCTTATTTCGAACATTATTCCTTTAACTATTTCTACCATCCCAAATTCCATAATATTCCTTTCACTAAGAAAACCAGTTCATGGGGAAATTTCAATCAATACATTTCTCGACATCATACCAGGATAGATCATTTTACCAAAATTAACTTTTTCGCTAACTGCGATGTTGCAAAAATTAAACAATCTTTTGGTCAATCTAATATCTTTCTAGCTCATGCCTGTACTTATCAACCCATTCTCAATCTTTAATCATACTTATAACCAATCCATCATTGAACTCTTTGGTTTCTCACCTGGAAACTCATTCAACATAAATCTCAAGAATTTCCCTTATAAAACACCACTTTGGTAAGGGGAGGGTCGTAGGGCCTCGACTCAACTCTCATATACAAATGTAACACGTTTTCATCATAGCAATCATATTTCAATCATGTCATTCATTTCGAGGAACTAACATTCATATTGATTTTACACTCACTTTTAGTTATCTCATTTAAACAAGTGTACTTATATATGTATTTCAATGTTTCCTAGATAATATTACTTATTCATTCATTAAATCGAGACAAGTCAAGCACATAATATCATATAAAGGCCAAACAAACATGGATAAGTATATCACAGTCTAAACTTTTATCTTACACATCATCATATACATATCATTCAATTATATATATATATCAATCCAAGCAATTTAATACATTTACTCAAGTTATACGAGCTTACCAATCATAATCATCCCAACCAATATACATGAATATTCATCTCATCAATATTTTTGATAAGTTACTCAAACACATGCATTTGTTCAAATAAATCGATCATATACATCATGGAATTATCTATTAATCATAGATAAACTCATTTCACCATGTACACATTTCATGAATCCTCATTCGTACCTTTCCAAGTTTCAGTTCATCATGACTATACTTTACTCGAATATTTTAGCATCACATTCAACATGGTTGGTGTAGCTCGGTTGGAGACTACCTTTGTCTAAACAAAGTGGCTCTCATACGCGTCGGGAGACATCACACTATCACGGATCGGTATAGTCAGACTTTTACACATATTAGATTAGTCCGAGAATCGACTAAACCTGGCTCTGATGCCACTTAATGTAACACTCCCGTACCCGAGACCATCACCAGAGTCAAGCACGAAGTGTTACTAAACTTAATTCATCAATTAAACAACTTATTACCAACCATGCATGACAACCAAGCATATGCACATCACCAATATCAAACATAATATAAATAGCTAGATTTATAAGTCAGAATCATTAGCTCACTAAAGACCAATATATTTGGCCAAATAATAATAACACATGTTATAAAATTAGGTCCCTATACATGCCACTCACTTGATAAATCTAGCATATGTGTTTATCTTTGTCAAGGTGTTGGCTTGATAGTGTGATCTTGCCTCCAACGATCTCCAACCCCGAGCTAACGACAACACTAAAAGAAATGGAAAGGAGGGGGGGTAAGCTTTATGCTTAGTAAGCTCACATGAAATAATAATAAGCAATTTACTAACATGCTTCACACAATAAAACTAACTCATTTGTACATTTACACATGTTCTGGTTAAGCTATTTTCTTGAGTAATAGTCACTAAATCATTTATATTTAGAGTTACGGAACTCCAAATTAAGATCTGTAAGTTTTCCCAAAAACTAGACTCATATATTTTCCACCATAAAATTTTTAGAATTTTTAGTCCAGGCAATAAGTACAGTTTATTATTCAAAATCTCCTCTGTTTTGCTGTTTAACAGCTTCAACCTTTCTTCACTAAAATTTATTTATCTCATAGTACAAAACTCGGATGATTTTCTCGTTTGTTTTTATTAAAAGTAGACTCATCCAAGGTTATAGGAATATAAATTATACCCCAAAATTATTTTTCTATAATTTTTAACAATTTTTCCAAGTCAGAATAGGGGATCTCGAGTTCATTCAGACACTATCTCACAAGAATTCAAATATCACATAATATGGAATCTTTTGCTTCCCCTATTTCTTTTATGTGAAAATTGACTCAATAAAATTTAATTATATATTTTATTTGAAATTTAATTCAACTTACACAATTTTGGTAAATTTTCAAATTCATGCTTCTTCTTTGTCCAACAACTTTTTACTACTAAAGTTCACTTTTGGACAATTTCACTTAATCCCTTCCATTTTACCGAGGTTCGCTCAAATATCGAGCATATTGCTCATAAATTCAAATAAACATATACTTGCACTTGTTCATCACATAATCACTTTCACATTTATTTTCACTTAATCGATTTCCCATTGAACTCATCGGAATAATAGCAGATACACAATTGCCTGCACACTTTCTTATTTCCACACTTGTAGCCAAAGCTATCTGGTACGCATAGTAGCCTACACTTAGTACTACACATGCGGCCAATTATTCGATACACGTAGTACCCTGCACTTAGTACTACAAACGTGACCTAACCATCTGATACACGTAGTAGCCTGCACTTAGTACTACACACGTGATCAAAGTTATCAGGTACACATAGTAGCCTGCACTTAGTACTACACATGCGACCAATTATCTGGTACACGTAGTAGCCTACACTTAGTACTACACACCTGACCTCACAATAGCTCATTGGTATCGTTTCTATTCCGAAGGTTCAACCGGGAAATTCCTCACTTTTCAACATTTTACTAAATTGTCCGTAATCAATTTAAATTCATAATTTACATCAAATAATCATTTGATAGGTAGCCACATTTCATATGATATCAAAATATTAACATAAAAAAATCGATGATTATTTATATACGAACTTACTCGAAGTGTCGATCTCACTATCCATAGTACCAATTGTCCATTCATAGTATAATAAAACACAACTCAAATAGAAAATCAGCTTTTAAGAATTTACATAACATAAATCACATATTTCATATATCACTTGTCATGTATCATCATTTTCTTGCACTTCATGTAACATTCTTTCATGTCATATTTCCACATCATAAACACCATTCCATCAACTTTTCCAATATATTAAATCATACAATATATGCAATAATAGTAAGAAATATAATTCAAACATAACATTGCATTATTATTATCATGCGAACTTACCTCGATACAAAATATTAGCAATCGGGCCTATTCCTTGTAAACTTTGTTTTTCCGTCGATCACGACTTGAATCTCGTTTCTCTTGATCTATAATACCAAATTAATTTATTTAATACATACATTCATCAAAACAGCCTTTAATACGAACTTTGGAAAAATTATCATTTTGCCCCTAAACTTTTGCATAATTACACTTTTGCCCCTAGGCTCGAGAATTAAACTTCATCCCTTATTCTTATGTTGCTGGAGGAACTATCAATAATAAGACACCTGAGGATGCTTATGAATTTATAGAAGAGATGTCACTGATTAATTATTAGTGGCAAGTCATGAGAACAAAACCAACGAAAACAGCCGGCGTTTTTAACGTCGATTCGGTCACCATGCTCTCTAATCAGGTAAAAATTTTGAATAGAAAATTTGACGGTTTTCTTGGTTCTTCATAGGTTCACCCAGTAATGTAGTGCGAAGCAAGTAGAGGTGGATCAAGCAATTCAGAATACCCACCCTATGGCCACAACATAGAGAATGAGTAGTTAAATTACATGGGTAATAATCCTCGATCTCAAAATAATCCTTATAGTAACACTTACAATGCACGTTGGAGGAACCACCCAAAATTTTCATGGGGAGGCTAAGGAAATCAGAGACCACCACCACCTCCAAGTTCCAACAACCACCCTACCAACAAGAGAAAAAGCCGAACCTTGAGGAGATGCTAACAAAATTCATCTCGGTGTCAGAAACTCATTTCCAGAATACTGAGACAACACTTAAAAACTAACAAGTGTCGATCCAAGGGCTCGAAACTCAAATAGGCCAGCTCACTAATTGATATCTGAACGACCATAAGGTAGCTTACCGAGTAACACTGAATCTAACCCAAAGGGAGCAACTTAATGCGATTGCCATTCAAGATAAGGAAAGGTTAGTTACATCTGAACCAGAACCAAGGCAAGAACCTATGGTAAGTAAAGGTAAAGGTGAGGTAGACCACAACGAGCAGAAACTGGTAAGTAAAAAGTACAAACCATGAGTGCCATACCCAAATGCGATAAGGAAAGACCACACAGATGAACAATTTGGTAAATTCCTTAAACTATTAAAGAAATTACATATTAACTTACCGTTTATTGAAGCTCTTTCGCAGTTTCCAAACGCAGTCAAATTCTTAAAGGAGCTTTTAACAAATAAACAGAAGTTGGATGAGGCGTCGCATGTGGAACTAAATGTGGTTTGCTCAGCCATACTACAGAATAAGTTGGCCAAAAAATTAAAAGATCTAGGGAGTTTTACGATTCCTTGTTTAATTGGTAGCTTAGATGTTAATAATGCTTTGGCTGATTTAGGGGCTAGTATCAATGTCATGCATTTTTAAAATGTTTAAACAACTAGGTCATGGGAAACCCAAATAAACTAGGATGAGCATTCAATTGGCCGATAAAACTATCAGATTTCCTAGGGGTATTATTGAAGACGTACTCGTTAAAATTGAAAAATTTATATTCCCAGTTGATATCGTTGTTCTAGACATAGAGGAGGATAGTAACGTGCCTCTAATTTTAGGAAGGCCCTTTTTAGTAACTGCTAGAACAATAATTGATGTTAGCACAGGTGAACTCACACTTCGTGTGGGAGACGAAACAATCACCCTTCAAGCTCGTAATGTGAGTAACACATCGAAAATTGAAGGTGGTTGTATAAATCAGACTATTAAAATGATCATGTGGTGAAACCTTCCTGGCAGGAAACACGTTCAAAGAACACACCTAAGCCATGTTCGAGTAATGAAAAAGGACCTATCTATGAAAAACGAAGGCTACAAATTGAGGAACTAGATGAATGGCGGACACATAAACTGAGGACACACGATAAATTAAAACCACACCATGATGAGCTCAATATCTCACCAAATTAACTTAAAGTTGGAGACAAAGTACTACAAGATGCAGTAAACCCTCTTATTGCCACTTCTGAACCTAACGGAGCAATCTCTTTTACGGTACTCAGTATTTTCCCATATGGTACATTCGAGGTAATTCATCCCAAATTCGGCACTTTTACGGTAATCAGTACTCGTCTTAAACCTTATGTTGATAAAATTAAGAACAGGTATGAGGAGTGTAAACTCCTCGTACCACCACGACCATGCAACAAAAAGGTAAATCGAGTTTAGACTATAAATAAGCACTTCTCAGGAGGCAACCCGAGCACTAACGATGTTAACTTCTTTAAAATTTTAGTTTTTGACATTTAATCACTAACTGAGTCATTGAAACACATGTTTTCTAATCCACACGGCTGGGCAGACAGGCGTGCCTTAGGTCATGCTCACACCACGAGAGGAGACACGGCCGCGCGACACGGCCTTGTGAAAATAGGGCAAAATTTTTTCGTAACACGAGATGCGATAAGTTACCACGGTCATACGACGTGGCGTGGGTGATTCTGTCAAACTAACACGGGCGTGCAATACGCCCATGTCTATAAACTGTGGTTGAAATTGAGAATTTAGCACGGGCGTGCGACACGCCTGTGCCCATCAACCGTGCTCAAGACTGATAAAATACCACAAGTGTGGACATCCATACACGAGCGTGGGAGAAGCGAATGAAGTAGAACATGACTGTGCGACACAGTCATGTGCACCCACACACCCAAGGAACACGGGCGTGGGCCGAATGCCAAACGCGCCCAAATTTAAAATATCGTGAAACACACGGGAAAAAATTAGGGCACACGGGCATGCCCCATGACCGTGTGCCCCAAAATCTATATAAACCCCTCACTATTCATCACCCGTCATCCTCCAGTTCATATGGTGGCTTCACTGTCTGACATCTCTGAGCGCCTTACACGATTTGAGCAGCAATGTTTTCAGCACTTTGATCACATTGATGCGACTCTACATCAGATTTGTTAGCACTTCCACATCTCATCACCACCCCCACCTCGTGAACCATCTAGCGATGAAGATGTTTAAAAACTTTTATTTTTTATTTTATTTATGTTTTTACTTTTATCTTTTTAAGACTACTCTTTATTTTATTCCTCTTTAAGGTTATTTTTATTTTTTAGGTTTTATAATTTATATCGAACAATTTATGCTTTCGGCTATTTCTTTACAAGTATTTCTGCTCCTATATATCTCCTAAAAAAAGTTCTTGATTTTATCACAGTTATAAAGAGCTCCAAAGCTCATAATCACTTAGGAACTAAAAACTCCACTGGAAAAGGTTTTCCACAACTGTGATGTCCTGCTCGACCACGACCATAGCTACTACCAGATATAAATATTCTTTTGGCGTAGGATTTAGGGCCTAATGAACCTCTACCACCACCGGAGTATCCTCCTCCACTCTCATCATTGCCTTGGACGATTTTTTTCCATAACTCCAATTCAAGGAGTTCATTCATCATTCAGGAAGTTTCACTTCTTTCCCCTATCTTATGATTATATATCTTTCAATATATTTATCTTTGTACATTGAGGGCAATGTACATCTTAAGTGTGGGGGGTCTTTTATATCATTATTAGAAATCCCTGAATTTTATCTTGTTCTCATGTGATCTTCTCATACCACTATTAGAATGAATTTTGATTATGTTATGATTTTTATTGATATGTTTTGAATTAAAACATAGGCATTTATGCATTGATCATTTAAACTTCAAGACATTAGGGAATCAAGCATGATAAGTTGATTTTTGAGAATTAAAAATTTTTAGCTTGTTTCCCCAAGTTTAGATATTATCTTGAGTTGAAATTCACAAGTTTAAACATCAAAAAGCCATAATTTTTAGTGAGATCTTGAGCCTTTAGAGCATATGTTATTTCTTTCATGCTCACTTTTATTATGAGTGTGTCAGTATTGATTTGTTATTCTAGAACTTGCTTGATTATGCATGTTAAAACCACGGCATTTGATTTGATATGTTGAGATGATAAAGGCACTTAGGTTTAACCCACTCACTCCACAAAAGCCTACCTTCATAATTAACCCTTAGTGAACCCCTTTGAGCCTAACAAGCCATTAATTTATTTACCCTCAAAATTAACCCATAACCTATTATTGTTGAAATCCCCTAATTTGATCCCCATTTTTGTTGAGATTTGATTTGAATTAATTGCTTAGCTATGTTTTATTCTTCGTTGCACTAATTAAGTTTTATGTTACTTGACTTGTTCTTAAAAAAAACAATACTTACATAGAGATAGGGAGACAAGATTTTGCCGGATTAGGGTGAAACCTAATAAGGGGATCCATAGATCGAGTTAATGCAACATTAGGGTGTTAATTAGAAAGAGATTTCAATTAATCAACCTAGGTTAGACGTTATTAGTCTCGAGAGAGATAATAATATAACTTATGTATTTCTACGGGTCAAGTCAAATGAATAAATCATCTGATCCAAAGTCAAATAACAAGTGAAGTCTAGGTGGATTTTTCCTTGGGTATTGTCTTAATCAATCGAGTTTTCCTAAAAGCTTTTTCCCAATTTCTCTCTGTGCACTCTTAGTTTAGTTAATTAGTTTAGATAAACAAATCCCTTAATTTTTAGGCTAGATAATAAAAAGAAAGTAATTACTAGTACTCTTGGTTCCTTTGGGTTCAACAATCCGGTCTTACTAAAGCTATACTATTGTTCGATAGGTACACTTGCCTTCATCGTGGTAATAGTTAGTTTCAAGAATGATTAATTATATATTTTTAAAACCTCTCACAAATATCACGTATCAAAAACTCATACCTTAATTAAGCCTTGTGTGTGCCGAAACTTAAAGCTCTTTAAACATAGGTTTTCTTTTCTATTTCGGTGGATGAACATACATAATGGCCTTATTTTTCATGTTTTGTTATAATAATATTTACATAATAAACATTTTACCATTATAACCTTTGTTAAACCATTATAAAATCATATAATGGATGGTTATTAATGTCCATTCAAACTTCCAATGGTCAAATAACCACATAAGGACCTCTCATTTACAAAGCCATATCAAATAGACACTTTAACAAGTAGCAGGCAACTTTTACATTTTACGCGATTAGGTCCTTTTTCAAAATTAAGCACACAAACATTCAAATTTTCATACGAGACTTTCACACATGCTCATTCACTTATAATAGGCACGAAAAATAATATTAAAATATTTTTCTAATTTGGATATGTGGTCTCGAAACTACTATTCCAACTCGGGTCAAAACCGAACTGTTACAGGATACGTCTAGTTAGTAATTTTGAATGTGTAGTAATTGGCAATATGGTTCGGCTTGGTTATTAGATTAGTTGTTGATTTATTATTTTGACAAAAATAAATATATTATGGTAAGTATAATCTATGACATATTTGAATGGTGTTTTGGTTATATGATTTAGTCGAGTATTAATATGTATAATATATAAATTAGGATTAATTGAATTGATTTCATAATTATATTATAAACATGTTGTAATGGTTATGTGATTATTTGTTAAGTTAACTAAATGCACGATTATATTAGGAAATAATAAGTTTAGTGGATGAATAGTATATGTGATATGTGTTTTATACATTGAGGTGAATTGATAATTTTGGACGTGGTATGAGTGATTCGGCTATGATATGCACATAATAGTATGAATTATGTTTGTTATACTACCTTCAATTAAAATGATTTGATTATGTTTCTTATATGTTAGTAGAGGTTTAAAATTTAGTTAAAAGTATATTTGAATAAATGTCGAAATGAGTTAAGGAGTATTTTTTATTAGTAGTTCGACATTTGTATATATATTCATAGATGATTGGTTACGTGTTTTGGAAGTGAGTTGAATGATGATTGTTTAGAGATGTAAATATTTTGGTTGTAGTTTTATTTTGATATATTGGGAAACTATGACTTGCATTACAATAATTTAAATACATGAGCTCAAGATATAGAGTATATGAATTTAATATGGTTGTTCATAAGCCGGCAAAGTATTAATGTTACTTATAATGTAAATTTGGTTATGTCACTCAATAATTTGATGTGTTATGAATTATTTATTAAGATAGGTTGATATGAAATATGCATATATGTAAATGAGAACGTATGTTCGTAATGATTTAAATTTGAAGGGTAAATTATGGTTAATTTATATGTTAATTAATTTTATTTTCGTGATAGGATATAAATATATATGAAATGATAGGGTTAAATGAAGTAGATGTAATCTTGAATTTAGTATGATTATTAGGTAAGTTTATATTTGAGTAATATATTGAAATAAATGACCAAATGAATAGTGAATTTTATATTGACAAAAGAAGAAGAGTAAAATGAGCTATATATGTTCGGTTGGGTCAAAATAATATGATCATGTTTAATAGGTTCGTGAGTAATTTATTGGTTTTTTTATTTTGATATGTATATATGAATATACTTAGACATATATATGTGTGGAATGTTTGGTAATGTACTTATGAAACGAAGTATAGCGGGTTATAATTTAAGCATTTGATTTTTATGGTTATATGTTTATATTGAGTTAACAAGATATATGGAATAACGACATGTGTTAGTTTGGTTGTTTTAAAAAAATAATAAAAAAATAAAAATATTATAGGACTAACTTGTAATGAAAGTTTGTTTTGAATTGTTTTATGATCGATAATGCCTCGTAACCCCATTCAGGCGACAGATACAGGTTATGGGTGTTACAATCTATGTGATGTAATTGTCTATAGGCTATATTTTGATGTGTATAAAAGGGCCTTGTGAGAAATGGTTGATTTGGTAAGTTAGAAATGTGAATTTGCTATGGAAATGGTATAATGATGCTATGAGATTGAATGAAGTGTATTAAGATTATGGAACATATGTCTTGGTATGATTATAGCTTATGATTTGGCATGATTTTGGTATGAATTACAAGCATGAAATTTATTGATGATGGTATGCCATGAATGGTGTATGATTTAGTTGTGAATTGGTTAAGAATTTGGTATAAAATGGTTTGTTTTGGTGCTTGTAGGGAGGATCCAAAATTGGTGGCAAATTGGCCTTGTAAATGGCCTATTTTTGTCCACATGGGCAGGGACACATGCGTGTGTCTTAGCCGTGTTGCTTGAAGGCCAATTCAAAATGAGCCTGAGTAGACAACACGGTCGCACACATATGGGCATGTGCTAAGCCGTGTGGCCAAGTCTGTTTCGAGCACGGGCTAGACACACGGACGTGTGGCTGGCCGTGTGGCTAAGTCAGTAGCCTCCTTAATTTTCACATGGCTTGGCACACGAGTGTGTCTTGTGGCCGTATGGACAAGTCTGTATGTTTGCCATGTTTTGACACAGCCTAGACACACACACGGCCTGTTCACACAGGCATGTGACCTTTATAACTTAGAAAAATATTTAAGTTTTGGAAAAATTTGTATGTGTTTGGTTTAGTCCCGACCCCTTTCTAAAGCATGTTTAAGGTCTCGATGACCTATGAAAGGGACTTTATATGGATGTTTGATTATAATATGATGATGTATGACTTTTTTATTGTGAAATGATTTTGAAATATCCCAATTGTTAGGTAATGCCTCATAACCCTAGTCCGATGACGGATACGAGTTAAGGGTGTTACAAGGCCATTTCTATAAGTGTAGCGTGAGCGATGGATCTTGTTTCCGATGTGGTTCTCAAGACCACTATGTCAAGGACTATCTTGATATGGTTGAGAAAGAAAAATTTTAGAATACAAGGCTAGGTAGTACAGCTACAAAGTGGAGGTGTAACAGTCGAATTTAGACCCTAATCAGAATGGTGGTTTCAAGACCACGAATTAGAGTCAAAAAATATTTTAAAATTATATTATGTGTTTATTATGTGTGAATTTATATGTGTGAAATTTTCGTGATTTAATTTGGTCGTTGGAATGTCTGATTAAATAAAAGGACTTAATTGCGTAAAATGAAAATTTGGTGCTTAATTGTGAAAGGGCCAAATAGTTGTTGTTCTTTTAATATGGAGGTTTTATGTTGCAATTAAACCATAATATATAGTGATGGACGGTTGTGGACAACCATTATAAAGATTTTATATTAAACAACAAAGGTTAATTTAGTAAACATGTAATTAAATATGTATTAATAAAACATAAAATAAAATTAAGTGCTCATACTTTCTTTGCATGACCGAAACTTAAAGAAAATGAAGCTTTAGAAAGCTTTGAATATTCAAAAATTTGGAAGTTGAATCAAGGTAAGTTTTAGTTCGGTTTTTGATAATTTTTACGTTTTTGGGATCATTGTTATGTTATTTACAAAGTCCATGCTTGAATTTCTGATTTTGGTGAATATTTTGAGTTATGCCATTGATGAATATTTGATTTTTGTGATGTTAGTTGGTGAAATATGAAAGATATGTTTTGGATTGATATGTTTTGTATTGGAATTTTTGAGATTTTGAGTAATAAGACTAAACTGCAAAAATAATAAATTGAGGGACTAAAATGTAAAACAAAAGAAATGTATGGACTTGTATGAACACTAGGAATAATTGGCCTAATCTTGGTGTGTGCAAATTTTGCATATTTTGTGTTTTGTGCAATAGGGAGTAAATTGTAAAAAGTGCAAAATGTTAGGGGTAAAATGGTAATTTTCCCATTTATGTGTTTTTGGATTAAAATGTATGAAAATAAGTTTGAATGAGTTTGATTTGTATACGTTTAGATCAAGAACCAAAGAAATCAAATTTGGATCGGGGGAAAACTAAAGTTGTCGACTAGTCGTCCCGTTCAGTTTTTCATCATCCGTGGTAAGTTTATAAGAAAATAGACGTTGTTAATTTTAATTAAATGTGAGTTATATATGCTAAAATGAAATATGTGAATTTATATATAAGTTAGCCGAATGTGTACAAGCTTGACAACTATGTTTATGAATTTGTTTCGACTAAGTTACAACATCCTAAAGTCCCATACGAACCGTAAGATTTCAAAATGTGTTTTCGTGTAAGACCACATTTGGGTCATTGGCATCGATATGTGTTCTCGTGTAAGACCACGTCTAGGACGTTGGCATCGATATATGTGTTTTCATGTAAGACCACGTCTGGGACGTTGGCATCGATATATGTGGTTATGTGTAAGACCATGTCTGGGACATCGACATCGTATTTGATTCGTGTAAGACCCTGTCTGGGATAGTGGCATTGATATGATATAGCATGTAAAACCACGTCTGGGATGACATTATTCAATAAATGTGATTATCTGAGTATCCTATTTGATTCTGAATGGTTCAACCGGCAATGATAAGTTGTGATCAAAGGTGTAAAATGAGCTAAGACGATTAGGTATGAGTTAGTTAATTACCTATTTGAAAATAAGGTAAGTTGGTTATTTGATATGAAATACAAAGTATACAAGTTACTAAAGTAAACATATGAGCATTGAATAGTATATGCGGTTATATGCTATGTGTATGCATATGATATTATATTTTGATTTATGAGTTTATGTATATGAGAGCAAGTATACTTGGTTATATAATGACATTTCGACTTTGAAAGTTGAATGATAGTTGTTAATATATTATATATATATAAGCATTCGACCAAGGTAACATTTATATGTGAAAGTATATGATATATATATATGAAATCATAAGTTTGAAACTAAATGTGATAATGATATTATAATTTGGTTTAGTTTAAACAAATTAATTATATTATTGAGTTGTTTATTTGCTTATGACTTACTAAGCTATAATAGCTTATTGTTTATGAATGTTTGTTTTTGTTTTATAGATTTTGGATCAAGTTACGAGCTCAGGGATCGTCAGCAAAGTCTATCACACTATCAACTGTTTCGGTACTTTATAAGTTGAACTTGAAATTATGGCATGTATAGGCTAGCCTTGGAGTTAGTTTATTTTGAATGTGCATGTATATAAAGCCATGTGAAAATGGCTAATATGTTAAGTGAGAATATGAAACTTTGCTTAAGCTTATAAGTGTTATATGCTTTAGAAATGGTTGATGATTTTGGATGAAATTATGGTTGATTCAGCTATGGTTATGCATAGATAAAATATACATGTGAACTTGATTGTTAAATTCGATTAAAGAATTACATGTGATATAGCATCTATGAATAGTTGATTATGTTCGAACATGGTAAGAGATTATTTTGATATATTTATTTCATGGTATGTAAGTTTTGTGTTTGGGTAAATATATTTGTTTTTGGTTAGATGATAAATTGTAAGTGATGGTTATGAACTAATTATGATTTGACAATTGTATATGTATATGTATATTAATTCATTTTCATGGTAAGATATATGCATATGAAATGATAAGGTAAAATGAAGAAAATGTAATCTTGAGCATAGCATGAATATTAAGCTTGTTTATATTCGGTTAATGCTTTGGAATAAATGACCAAATGAATAGTGATTTGTGCATTAGTAAAACAAGAAGATTATATGAGTTTTATGTGATGTAAAAATGTCCGAATTGGTCAAAAATAGGTTGGTTGTGTATATTCATTTTAGGTATGATAATTGGCATGTAAATTGAGTGTACTTTAAGTCCTTACTGGTGCTATAAAATGGTTAACTATATATAGATGATTTGGGTATAATTTTTAGTATGTGAACTAGGCTTGATATGTTGTATTATTAATGTTCAAAAATGGTCCAAATTTGATATGATCAAACATGTTTGATCATTTGGTGAAATTATTAATGTCGTATATGCTAATGGACTAAATGTTGTGTGATATGTTTTATTAGATTTAATATGTACATGTATAGAAATATGAATTAAAATGTTTGATGTTTATTAGGTATTTGAATATCATTAAAGTGTTGAATATATGATTAGTATATAGCTATTATCAATTAATAAAATCACAAGTAATATTTAATTGAACATATGCTTATATATATGAATATGACTTGAGTGAATGCGTAAATGTTCAAAATTGTGCTTTTGCTCAGTGATGCTTCATGACCGTGATCCGGCGACGAATACGGGTTAAGAGTGTTACAAGAGGCCCTCAAGAAACACTGGTAATGGGGCTAGTAGTAAAAATGTAACAAGGGATATAATAGTAAGATCTGAAGCTAGAGCTTCGGCTAAGGCCTATGCTATATGTGCGCGCGAAGATGCATCTTCTGTAACACCCTGAATTTGGGCCTAGAAGTTTTGGGCCTTGAGCATGGGAGCGGTTGAAGGCAACTTTTAATATTTTGTTGTGCATATAAATTTTGTTAATGAAGGCTTATTTTAGTGGTTAAGTGTACTGAGAAGTGTTGGAGAAGTCTTGGGTTCAAACACGGACTCTAGTAAAAATTTAAGGTAGATCAAACCACAGGTGTAGTAGGTAGGCCTTAAGAATATTGTTGGAGAAATTGTGACACAAAAAGGAGTGTGGTGTAGTGGCAAGGTGGCGCCACTTAGGGACAAGGAAGCGACGCCATAGAGGAAGCAAGGGTCCAAGGTTCAAGTCTTGGCTCTTGCAATATATTTTGGTTTTCTTTTCAATAAATCTAGAAGCAAGTAGGTGCGCTTTAAAGTTTAATGTGTTGGATTTATGACACAAATGAGTTGGTGGCCTAGTGGTGATGGCGTGAGTTGGCTTATAGGAGGACTTTGGTTCGAATCCCTTGGCATGCAAAGGTTGATTATTTTGCTATGTTGGGATGGCAAGAGTTGGTGTTGAATTTAAACTCTGATGATGGAGGGATCCCACATCGGTAAGCTAACATAGGAGTGGATACGCTGCTGGCTTTAAATAGAGAGAACTATGAGGAGAGCAAAGGTACCTTTCTTGGCTGATCCCTTTCGCGTTATGGCGAGCTCGTTTGGGTTGGGCATCGGCTAGAAGTGCTTGGAGCGCGGATTAACTCCAGTCTCCTATCAGGTGTGTATTTATCACTACTCTTGTTGTTGGATTGCTACTTCGGGCTGCGATGGGCTGAAAGGGGCCATGTGGGCCCAATGGGCCTACGGGCCCAATTGGATAAGTTGTTTGATTGTGTAGTAAATATTGGACTAGGCTAGGTGAATCGAATATCTGTGGCTAGGTTTGGGCTAAAAGGGCCACACGAGTGTGGGCCCATTTTCTTGCCGAGAATAGGCTTTAGGCCCATTCGTATTGTTATCCATGTTTAGAATACTTTAGTTTACCAATTCTTGAAATGCCTCGACTTGTAAAATTACCAAAGTACTCCGATTTCTGTAATTACTGCTTTTACCCTCAATTTCTGAATTACCAAAATACCCTTGGTTTATAAAATCACCAAAATACCCCTGGTTTGTAAAATTACTAAAATACCCTTTGTTTATAAAATTACCAAAATACCCATGGTTTGAAAAATTACTAAAATACCCTCGTAGGGTAAAATTCTTGAAATACCCTTGTAGGGTAAAATTACCATTTTGCCCCTAGGGTGTTAAATGACTATTTTGCCCTTGTGGGCAAGTGTTGACTTGGTGTGTGATATAGACAACTTTGGAGGAGCAATGAGGCTTGGAGTATCGACTTGGATAAGCTTGAATCGTATTATTGGACCTTGTGAAGGTAAGCAACTTATGGTCAATAAGGGTTCTTTGGTAGAATAAGGTAGGGTGGATTTTGAGTTTGTTAAGCATAACTTGTATGCTAAAAATGGTGATGAATAATTGTAGGACATCGTAAGGGATCTCAAGAGCGATCGTCATGAAAGCAGTGTGTACCAGAACACCCTTCTTTAGTTCAATTTAAAAAGTTCGAAATGTCAAAATTCGGCATTTCATAGGCTTGTGAGTATGCGAATGCTCTCAAGACATAGAGTAATTATTAGATCTAGCACCGCAAAGTGGTAAGTAAGTTTGTGTGACGATCAACATACTCAGGAAAAGGGCCTCGATGGGCCAAAATCGGGCCCAATGGGCTTACTACCAATATGGGCAAGAGGTGGGCAAAGTAGCCTGCCGGTTAGATGGGAGAATCAAATTGCATAAAACCGATAAAAATTATGAATTAGCTTGTGTAGTAGCGTAGATCACGAAATTACCCTAAAGAGCAAAATTACTGAAATTACCCTAAAGAGCAAAATTACCAAATTACCCTAAATAGCAAAATTACCAATATACCCCTAGGGTTTAAATTGGTGAACTGCATGATTGATTACTCTTGTATTTTGCATGATATGCATTTATTAATATCATTGCATGGGATTGGGGTATTAATGGAGGAAGTCTGAAAGTGGTTCAACCACGTACTAGAGGCTTTGCCTCAATCGACTGAATTTGAGCGTTGTTGTCGCAACAAAGGTGTGTAGGGTGGGTGGGTTGAGATATTCCCACATGGTGTGTAGGGTTGGTGCAGGCGGTGTAGCGGTTGGTGGGTTGAGTAGTCTCCCGGATGGGCTTGCATTCATTATTACTTGTTGTTACTCATGTTCTTGAATCGGGCGTATGGGCCATCTTGTTATGTTAAAAGGGCTAAGGCCTTGCTATTGATTCAAAAGGGCTTGACCTCTGTAATCGTTATCCTGAATAGGGCTTAGGCCCAATGGGCTCGAGCTGATTTGGGCTTTGGATGGGTTTCAGTATACACCGAGTTTTCCCAAACTCACCCCTTCCTCTTCCATCCTTGCGGTGAGCCCTAGAATTGGTGGACTTGGAGTCAAGGATTCAGAGTGGCCATGAAGATTGATTGACGATTTTAAATAAGTTTAGCCTTTAATTTGGATTATTTTATTTTATTATGCTTAAAGTTGTAATAAGGCCGCTATTTTTAATTAATTTTATTTTGGGGATTATTAAACCTGGCTAGCACTAGGGTTCGCTTTTATAAAATCTACTTGTTTTTAAAAGATCACGATGACGCGCAAAGTTTCCACAAAGTAAATGTTTTCCCAAGAAAAATAAATAATTTAAGCAAACGTTTTGCAACCATAATCATTTTCTTAAGATGGTCATAATCAAACGGTTTTCTCAAAATTATACAAGATGTTAGAGTGTGGCAATGGCGGTGTGCATGTCTAGGATTGGATCCAAGAGAGCTTGGTACTTAAGCAATCAACGGACTCACCTCCTCTTTTTCCCGGTTTCCTACCGGTGCATGCTTCCATTCACTTTAACCTTCTTTTAAAAGTATCTTTACAACACCAACTCAGCTTTTCCAAACTAAGTGTTTTGAACGCACCAATGTGGCGCATCAGATCTGGTCATAACATCCAGGCCGGGTTTGGGGTGTTACATCTTCTCCGGACGTGATTACGGGTACTTTTTCTCTCTATGAAACTTCTATTATTGCCTTGATTGACCGTGGTTCTACTCATTCATATGTGTGCATGAAATTGGTATCTAGTATGAATATGCCTATTGAGTCTATGGAATTTATGATTTAAGTGTCAAACCCGTTAGGCAAGCATGTTTTAGTGGATAAGGCATGTAAGAAATGTCCTTTGATGATTAGAGATTGTTGTTTTTTGGCTGACTTGATGCTATTACCGTTCGATGAATTTGATGTTTTATTGGGCATGGATTAGTTGACATTTCATATGCTATGGTATATTGTAGACAAAAAGTTATTAAATTGAAATGTGAAAATGGTGAAATTCTCTAGGTTGAATCAAACGAGTCAGATAAGTTGTCAATTGTGATTTCTTCGGTGTCTGCTCAAAAATGTATTAGAAAAGGATGTGAAGCTTATTTGGCTTATGTGTTGAATACAAAAGAGTCTACGTTGAAGATTGAATCAGTGCCTGTTGTATGTGAGTATCCGGATGTGTTCCCGGAAAAGTTGCCTAGATTACCTCCTATTAGAGAAGTTGAGTTTGGTATTGAGTTAGTCCCTAATACAACACCTATTTCAATTGCTCCATAGCCCCGACTGAATTGAAAGAACTGAAGTCACAGTTGCAAGAATTAATCGACAAAGGTTTTATGAGATCGAGCTTTTCGCCATGGGGTGCTCCGGTGTTATTCGTGAAAAAGAAAGATGGATATATAAGATTATGTATAGATTACCGATAGCTCAATAAAGTAACAATTAAGAACAAGTATCCTTTGCCAAGGATTGATGACTTGTTTGACCAGTTAAAAGAAGTGACATGGTTTTCAAAGATAGACTTGGGGTCCGGTTACTACCAGTTGAGAGTGAAAGACTCGAATGTATCGAAAACTGCTTTTCAGATGAGGTATGGTCATTATGAATTCTTGTCGTGCCATTTGGGTTAACGAATGCTTCTGCTGCATTTATGGACTTAATGAACCATATTTTCCAACCGTACTTGGATAAATTTGTTGTTGTTTTTATTGATGACATATTGATTTATTCGTGTGATGAAACTGAACATGTTGAACATTTGAGAACTGTTTTGCAAACTTGAGAGACAAACAGTTGTATGCTAAGTTTAGTAAGAGTGAGTTTTGGCTTCGAGAAGTTGGATTCTTGGGCCACATTGATTCGGGTGATGGTATTAGAGTTGGCCCAAGTAAGATCTCGGCTATTGTTGAATAGAAACCACCGAAGAATGTAACTGAGGTTAGAAGCTTTCTAGGCTTGGCCGGTTATTATAGACAGTTTGTTAAAGGATTCTTCATGATTGCTACTCTGATGACAAGGTTGTTACAAAAAGATGTCAAGTTGAATGGACAAAAAATTGCCAACAGAGTTTTGAGAAATTAAAAGCATTATTGACTGAGGCTTCAGTTTTGGTATAACTCGAGTCGGGTAAAGAATTTGTGATTTATAGTGATTCTTCCTTAAAAGGTTTGGGATGGTGCTCATACAATAGGGCAAATTCGAAGCTTACGCTTTGAGACAGTTGAAGCCTCATAAAAAGAACTATTAACACATTAGAGTTGGCTGCCATAGTGTTTGCTTTGAAGATTTGGCGACATTATTTATTTAGTAAGAAATGCCATGTCTATACTGATCACAAAAGTCTTAAGTACTTGATAATTTAAAAGGATTTGAACTTGCGGCAACGAAGATGGTTGGAACTAAAAGATTATGAACTTGTGATTGATTACCATCCGAGTAAGGAGAATGTAGTCACCGACGCTTTGAATAGGAAGTCATGGTTTGCCTTAAGGGCTATGAATACACAGCTGACTTGGTCCAATGATGGATCGATTCTAGCTAAGTTGAGAGCTAGATCGACTTTCCTTCAATAGATTTGTGATGCTCAGAAAGTTGATAAAGAGTTACAAGCTAAAAGAATTCAGTGTGAGTCCAGCAATGAACCGGATTTTCTGAGTGACTCTGATGGTTGTTTGAGATTTCGTGGTAGGATTTGTGTTTTGAAAGACACTGAGTTGATTTGGAATATTTTACATGAAGCGCACAACAGTTGTTTGTCAGTTCACCCGGGCAGCACAATGATGTATAATAACTTGAAGAAAATATATTGGTTGAATGGTATGAAAAGAGATATCTCAAAGTTTGTATCGAGATGCTTAGTTTGTCAGCAAGTAAAGGCTGAACACCAAGTACCTTTAGGTTTACTTTAGCCCATCATGGTCCTCAAATGGAAATGAGACCAGATTACTATGGATTTTGTGACAGGTTTGCCTTTAACTCCAAAAAAGAAAGATTCCATATGGGTTATTGTCGATAAACTGACTAAATCAACTCACTTTATCCCGGTACGTACTAATTTTTCATTGGATAACTTAGTTTAATTGTACATTGGTGAAATTATTAGACTTCATAGAGTACCTATATCGATTGTATCCGATAGAGATCCGAGATTCACTTCACGATTTTGGAAAAAGTTACAAGAAGCTTTGGGTGAATTTTAGCACTGTTTTTCATCCACAAACTGATGGTCAGTCTAAGCGAGTAATTCAGATCTTGGATGACATGCTCCGATGTTGAGTATTGGAATTCCAAGGTAGTTGGGAAAAGTACTTACCATTAGGGGAGTTTTCCTACAACAACGATTATCAGTCAAGTTTGCAAATGGCTCCTTATAAGGCATTGTACGAACGTAAGTGCCGAACACCTTTGTATTGGACCGAGCTCAAAGAAAATCAGATTCATGGAGTTGATCGAGTCAAAGAAACCAAAGAAAAAGTGAATGTAATTCGTGATTGTCTAAAAGCAGCTTCGGATAGACAGAAATCCTACGTAGATTTAAAATGGAAGGAAATTGAGTATCAAGCCAGTGATAAAGTATTTTTGAAAGTGTCACCATGGAAAAAAGTTTTGATATTTGGCAAGAAAGGCAAGTTGAGTCCTCATTTTATAGGACTATATGAGATCACCGAGAGAATAGGGCCGGTTGCTTATCAGTTGGCTTTACCATCAGGGTTGGAAAAGATTTTGATGTATTTCATGTGTCTATGTTACGTCACTATAGATCAGATCCTTCACATGTGATTTCACCGAAAGAAGTTGAGATTTGATCAAATATGACTTATGGTGAGAAACCAGTTAAGATTTTGGCACGAGAAGTTAAACAGTTGAGAAACAAAAGCATTGCCTTGGTGAAAGTGTTATGGCAAAGACATGTTGTTAAAGAGGCTACATGGGAGCCCCAGGAGGCCATGAGAAAACAATACCCAAACCATTTTACCGGTAAGATTTTTGGGGACGAAAATCCTTAAAGGGGGAGAGTTGTAACATTTCGAATTAGGGTCTAGTTGGAACAGTGGTTTCGAGACCACAAATCCAAAATAGAAATAATTATTTTATGATTATTTGATGATCTATGATATGATTTCATGTTTGTGTGAAATTTTCATGAAGAGATTCTATGCCTAAAGTGTCCAATTTGACTTTAGGAACTAAATTGAATAAGTTGTAAAACTTGTGTTCTAAAAGCTTCAAGCATGAAATTACATTAGATTATTAATTGAGGTCCTTAAATAGCAATTAGACCAAGTTCTAAAATTTTGGACAAAAATGGGCATGAATAGGAAAAATTTGAAAGAAATGCCTTAAGGGCATTTTGGTCATTTGATAAATAAAAGAATAAAAAGGGAAAAATCAAGCAAAAATAATGTTCATATTCTCTAAGGGTGCAAAAATTTGGGAAGTCTCAATAGCTAGCTTTTCAACATTTTCAAGCTTGATTGTAAGTGCTCCTAAGTCTTGTTTTTAATGTTCTTTACATTTTTGAAGTTGTCATCAATTGATCTATCCATTTCTACCATTATTTTGAGTTGGGGTTCATGTATGAAATTTGACTCATGTGTTACATGGTTGTATTTTGATGTTTAATGAAGGAATATGTAACGCCCCAAATTTTTGGGAATTCTGAAAAAAATCTGTAAAATTAAAAATTCTGTGTTCTGCTTGTTAAGTGTAGGTTTAATTGTGATAGTGGGCCTCTAGAAGGCCCAAGCTTAGGATAACCCGATAGTTTTAATTAATTTTGATTCCATAAGAGAAAGGGGTTCTAGTAAAGTGGGCTTTGAGGAATTAATTGTGTAAAATAGACGTTGGCTCGAGCTGTTAAAGGATTATGAGCTGATCATTGACTATCACCCGGGAAAGGCGAATGTGGTTGCGGATGCCTTGAGTCGTAAATCGTTATTCACTTTACGAGCGATGAATGTGCACTTGTCTATCCGATCCGACAAAGTGTGTTAGTGGCTGAATTGAAAGCCAAACCATTATTGACACACCAAATTCGAGAAGCTCGTAAAGTCGATGACGAGTTGGTTGCAAAACGGCTGCGTGTGTTCGAACAAGGACTCGGAGTTTCAAATCGACGATGACGATTGTTTGAGGTTCAAAAGTCGTCGTGTGTCCCAAAGAATTGAACTCATTTCGATAATTCGAATGAAGCCCATTGTAGCCGAATGGCAATCCACCCGGGAGTACGAAGATGTACAATGATTTGAAACGTCGATTTTGGTGGCATGGTATGAAGCGAGACATCTCCGACTTTGTTTGAGATGTTTAATATGTCAACAAGTGAAAGCGGAACATCGGTGCCTTGAGATTACTTCACCAATCACGATACCCGAGTGGAAATGGGATCGAGTCACAATGAACTTTGTATCCGGACCGCCATTGTCGCAAGTAAGAAGGATGCGGTTTGGGTCGTGGTAGATCGATTGACTAAGTCGGCCCACTTTGTCCCCGTGACGCACGGATTTTTCAATGGACAAATTAGCGGAATTGTACGTTTCTCGATTGTGAGATTACACGGGTGCCTATTTCTATCGTGTCGATAGAGATCCGAGATTTACCTCGCGATTTTGGAAAAAGTTGCAAGAAGCTTTGGGTACCAAGTTGCATTTCAAAGACCGCCTTTCACCCCCAAACCGATGGTCAATCCGGCGGATAATTCGAGATACTTGAGGATATGTTAAGATGTTGCGTCCTCGAGTTTAGTGGTTCATGGGAACGGTATTTGCCGTTGATTGAATTCGCTTACAACAACAAACTTTCAATCAAGTATTAAGATGGCACCTTACGAGGCCTTGTACGGTCGTAAATGCCGACGCCATTGTTTTGGACCGAGCTCGGTGAAAGCAAGATTTTCGGTGGATTTGATTAGGGATGCTGAACAGAAAGTGAAAGTAATCCGTGAAAGTCAAGATAGCCTCCGATCGTCGAAGAAGTCGACGCGGATCTCGAGGCGTAAGGATATCGAGTATCAAGTGGGTGATAAAGTGTTTCTCAAGGTATCGCCTTGGAAAAGATACTCGTGTTCTACCGTAAGGGCAAGTTGAGCCCGAGGTTCATTGGACCATATGAGATATCGAGCGAAGTCGGTCCGGTGGCATATCGCTTGATTTTGCCCTCGAACTCAAAAGGTTCACGATGTCTTTCACGTTTGATGCTTGACGCTATAGATCCGATCCATCGCACGTGATTAGTCCATCAGAAATTGAAATTCAAGCTAATATGAGTTATGAGGAAGAACCGATTCGTATCCTATCACGAGAAGTGAAAGAGCTGCGAAACAAGCGGGTTCCGCTAGTGAAAGTGTTATGGCTCAAGCACGGGATAGAAGAAGCTACTTGGGAGACCGAGAACTCTATGAAAGAACGATATCCAAACCTATTTACCGGTAAGATTTTCGGGGACGAAAATTCCTTAAGAGGGGGAGTTGTGACAGCCCAAAATAGACCCTAGCTAGGAATGTGGTTTCGGGACCACAAAACCGAGGCATAACAATAATTTAAAATTTATTTCGATGCCTATAATATGTGAGTATTCATGTATGACATTTTTTGATGATTGATTTAGTGTTATAAAGGTGAATTTCACTAGAAAGGACTTGTGTGAGAAAATTTAGAATTGAGATAGGCAAATGTGGAAGTGGCCTATTGATGCACACTAGGAAATGTTGTCCTTGCATGTCAAATTCCCCAAATTTGACTATAGTGGCCGGCCATGGTGATGAATATGGGCAAAAGAAAACATGTCTTAAACATGTTTTGCTAGTGGTGCATGTTGGAAATAATAAAATGAGTATGGAAAAAAAAAAAAAAAGGAAAAAAAAAATGTTCATCTTTCACCATAGCTCTTGGCCGAATGTCCTAAGGAAAGAAGAGAAAAATTTTGCTCATCCATTTTCACTTCTTGGCCGAAAATACTAAGGAAAAAGGGGGAGGATTTTTGCTTCATGCTTGGTTTGGAAGAGATCTAGAAGGAGATTTGGCTAAGTTTGCATCAAGATTAAGGTATGTATGAGGTTGTGTTAGGAGTTTCATGCATGTCTTGGTTGCTAACTTGATGTGCATGTTAGCCATGGCTCAAATCTTTGTTATGCCATGGAAATGGTATTTGGCCAAAGTTGTTATGGTGATAAAGCCATTGCATGCTAAGTGTGAAGCTTGATGATGATGCATGAAATGATGGATTTTCTACTCATGAGTAAGATTTTGAGTTTTCTCTTTGTTTTATCATGATTGAAGTTGAAAAGGAGCATGATTGTCATATTCGCCATGATGCATTCTTGAGCATGATTCATGCTTCTTGCATGTTAGTTAAAATTTGTGTTTTGGATGGCTATGGACACCTTGAAAATTCGGCCATGCTCATATATGCATATATATGATTGCACATTATGTTTTGGTTATGAACTAAGTGATGAATATATTAGTTTAAAGAAGAAGATGTGGAAGAATGCTTGTGAAATTGCAAGCACAATTGACCTAGCACACATGTAGGTGCTTGATGCTATATTATAAGTTTTGGGCCACAATGTGCAAAGCATTAATTAGTAAATTGCATGCTGTTTTTGTGAGGTATTAAGTGCAAAATTGACCTCAACATGTACATGAATATTCGGCCTTGGGTAGCCTATTGAAGGCCTTAGCATTTCCTTGATGCTCGAATAAATTGTATTGAATTGCTTGATGTAGTATAAAATGTGCATGACCATTGTGTATTCAAGCTAAAGGGTGGCCATATGACCATTTAAACTCCTTGTCATATTCGCCAAAAGCTAGCACAATGAGGTTTTAATAAATTGAATTTGTTTGAATTAGCTCAAGAGCTTAGAGGGCCACAATTGGACAAGGGAAGGAGAAAGTGATCGAATAGCCGAAAAGCCGTTCGACAACATCCGAGGTAAGTCCTCAAGAAGTGACCCTACTTGAATTGTGTGAAATAAAGTATGGATGTGTATTGATTATTGATTGTGTATGCATGAGTATTTGAATTCTACCGGGCTAAGTCCCGGCGAATATGCTTGTGACTATAATTGCGTTTGAGCCTTAGTAACGAAAATGAATTATGTATGTCCAATGATAATTGATGTATGTGTTCATGGAAATTGAATGATATCCGGCTAAATCCAAGACAATTATGCTGGAAATTATATCCGGTTAAGACCCAAGGCAATTGCGCTAGTGGCTACATCCGGGCCAAGACCCGAAGGCATTTGTGCGAGACATTCTATCCGGGCTAAGACCCGAAGGCATTTGTGCACGTGATTATATCCGGTTATATTCCGAGGAATCTTGGGCTGGAGGTGAGTGTTGGTTGCTGTAATGAATTCAATTAGTACACTCGAAAAGCCCAAAGGATAAGGTACGTTATATGTGCATTGGAAAGTCGACATGTTTGAGCAACATTCGCTCAATCGACTAATGAATTTCAGTTATTGAATTGATTGATATTTTGTGAAATCATATAATGATGAAGTGTGAAGTAAGAATGTGTATTAATGAAATGATGCATTTGGCTATGTGAATGTATTGCTGTAATTAGAGTTGATTATATTCCTTGAGACTTACTAAGCATAAAAATGCTTACCCGTTGCTTTGGCTCTCGCTTTTTTTTAGATTTCGCTCAAGCAATTGGATTTGGGATCGTTGAAGTCGAAGTCATTCACACTATCAAGCCTCCATTTTGGTATAAATTTTGATTGAACTTGAGATGGCATGTATAGGACTACCTCTTGTTTGTTAAATATGTTGTAATGTAAGTATATACGGCCATGCGAAAATGGCTCAAAAGGAAGCATGAACTTAGACTAATTGTGGGTTGTATGTATATATTTGGTGTCATGATGTGGCTATGGCTTGGAAATGGGAATGTTGGTCATATGATCAGCCATTGGCATGGTTAAAATGATCATATATGAACCTATGTATGGCAAGACTAGTTGATTCATGGAGACTACCAAATAGGTAAGTCCTACCTTAAAAACAGATGCTGCCAGCTGCAGTGGCATGAATATGAAAAATCACCAAAATTCATAGGAATGGAATTAAATAGTTAAAAAGCTATGTAAATGAACCTTGATGAGTCTATTTTCATATGGAAGAAACGAAATGGTCATAGGAGTTACAGGTTAAGAGATATTAAAGCTATTGTGAGACAGGGCCAGAATGGTTTCTGGGTTCCCTGTCGCAACTTTAAAAATTCACTATAAATTATCCAAAAAGAATTAGGAGACATACCTTATATTTACAGATTCCATTTTGAGTCTAGTTTCATTAGAAACAAACGACACCAGCATTAAAGCCCTGTACAGAGAGATATTCAAGTTATACCGCGCGAAGGTCAGAGCAGTCGATCCCTGTAACATGGGTAACTTTAACTAATAAACTGTACCAATTGGCCCGACCAAAAATCCTAGAAATAAATCCATGGATGGATATATGAGTCTAAATTCAGGGAAAATTTACGAAACCAGTTTCCGAGTTTTGAAACTCGAGATATGATTTTTAAGGCGACAGTGACGCAGTTTTCCAGCCTGACTGGAAATGTCAAATTGGTGGGCAAAACATGTGAACTTGGCTTGTTAACCCCTCGGGTCCGACACCGGCGATGGTCTCGGGTTTGGGGTGTTACACCACATGTTACTACGAACTTGGTTTCTTTCTGGTGAACTGGACGTCCTTTTAATTTCATTTATGGTTTTGGGTTTTAAATGTAATAAGGCCGCTTAACTATTTTTATGGTTTTGTTTTACTTTTATTATTTTATTTTATTATGATGAAAAACTATGATAACTAAGGAAAATGGGTTAGCTTTAGGACACGTTTTCAAAAATATTAAGTGATTTCAAAATAACACGATTACAAGTAAGATTTCCGCTAAGCAAACGTTTTCAAACTTAATCACTTTATTAGGATGGACTTAACCAAATGGTTTTCTCACAATTATACGAGATGTTAGAGTGTGGCAATGGCGGTGTGCATGTCTAGGATTGGATCCGAAGGGAGCTTGGTACTTAAGCAGTCTGACAGACTCACCTCCTCTTTTTTCTGGTTTCCTACCTGGTGCACAGCTCCCATTCACTTTAACCTATATTAAAAGTATCTTTTACATCACTAATAAGGTTTTCCAAACTAAGTAATACGGAATGTTTTGTACACATCAATGTGGCGCACCGGATCCGGTCATAACGTCTAGGTCGGGTTTGGGGTGTTACATTTAGTGGTATCAAAGCCTAGGTTGCAACAAATCGGCTGTGGATTGGGTTTACAATAACAAAGTTTTTGAAAAAAAGTTTTTGGAGATCAAAACTCATTTTCAAAATGGAGCATGAGTGGCATTCCGAATCTCCTACCAAGTCGTAAGTATTTTGAACTTTTTTCTAAATATATATTATCCGTCATCAGATGAAACTTTACTAGAATACTCTAGATAGGATGCTACTGAAACCCTAGAAAAGCTTGCTAAAAGACTGAAACTGTAGCTAGACGTCGATTCTACGAAAACCATCTCTGAATTACTGTTTGAATCATAAAACATCTATAATAATCACTGGAATGCTAAAATAGTGCATAAAATTCGTAATCAGATAATACGATATGAGTACGCGAGCAGCTCGAGGTAGAGGCCATGGACGAGGCCGAAGAAGAGCTCGAGCAGGATCTTCGTCTTCAGGACATATGCCAGCGGCAGAAGCACCGGTACCATCGGCAACGGAAGTGGAATCACATGATCATGGTGCCGGGGATGACGCCCTGTCGTAGGCTATGCTTCGAGTTCTGAAAAGGGTTGCCGGGGCAAGTTCGGGCAACGAAATTCGAGGATCGATTTCTGCACGACTCCGGGATAATGGAGCGGAGATCTTTAGGGGTGTATCTGGTGTAGCCTCGAATGTGGCAGAATATTGGTTAGAGGCCACGGAACGAATTATGGATAACTTGGACTGTTCTGTGGAGCAGAAGCTGAAAGGGGCCGTATCGTTGCGATGAGGCTTATCAGTGGTGGCTCACCATGAGGGATGGAACCCCAGCTGATAGGGTTACTTGGGAGTCATTTAAGATGACCTTTAAAGGAAAGTACGTCGGGGCAAGTTATGTGGACGCCCATAGGAAAGAATTCCTGAATCTGGTCCAAAGAGGCAAAACTGTTGCTAAGTACGAGGCTGAATTTCTGAGGCTGAGTAGATATGCTGTGGGAATAGTTGCTACGGAGTATGAGCATAGCGTTCGCTTTGAGGATGGACTCGAGATGACCTTAAGGTCTGATTGCTCACAGAGGGAGCGTGACTTCATGGTTCGTGGAAAAAGCTAAGATCACCGAGGAGGTAAAGCGATCGAGAGGCGTAACCGTGAGAAAGATCGAAGCTGTTTAGAAGGGATTCGGACCTTGGTGGAGCAAACAAGAATGTCAAAAGGCGAGAGTAGAGGAGCCAGTTCGAGCTGTTCCGATGAATGTGGTTAGACCGCCAATCTGTGGGGAATATGGTAAGGTACACCTGGGTGAGTGTAGGAAATGTTCTGGTGCTTGTTTCCGATCGCAGATCTATGGAGCCTGAGTTAAGGATCATCCACAGAGAGTCGATCGAGCTCAAAGTTGTTTGTCTGAGAGGGTTGTTCACCCATGAGAGGTGGACCACAACCACTGAGAGGACGTGGACAAGGTAGGGGCGGAAATGGGAATGAAAATGGTCGAGGTCGAGGGGCGCTGGCGGGGGAGCCCGAATCTTTGAGGCTCGACACCAAATAGCAGTGTATGCACTCGTCATCGAGAGGAGGGTGACCTTTTGATGTCATAACCAGATGCGTTTTAGTTTCTAATATGCCGATATTGCCTTGGTGGATATTGGATCTACTCATTCTTATGTTGCGTGTGCCATATCTGGGTCTTTGGGAGTGCATTCTGAGAAGATAGTGAGTGGGGTATCTGTGCTAAGTCCCTTGGGTCACTCGGTTAGAGTAGACAAGCTGTATAAGGATGTACCCTTAGAAACTCAAGGTAGGATCTTTCTGGCGATCTAATGGAGTTACTGCTTGGAGAGTTTGACATCATTCGGGAATGGGTGGCTTGTTAAGCATAAGGTGACTCGGACGTGTGTTGCTAAGCGAATGGTGCTAAGGACCACGAAGGGATAAGGTTATGGTGATAGGTGAACGAAGGGACTATTTGTCTAATGTGATATCGGCATTGAGGGCTGAAAAGTGGATTCGGAAAGGTGGTGAGGCCTATTTGGCATTTGTAAGTCAAATAGATGTAGAGGGGCTGACAGTGGATAAGGTTAGAACTATAAAAGAGTTCCAAGATGTCTTTTCGGAGGAGCTTCCGGGATTGCCTCCAAACCGAGAAGTCGAATTTGGAATCGACCTGTTGCCTAGGACAACACCAGTGTCCATTGCAACATATAGGATGGCAGCGAAGGAGTTAGTGGAGTTAAAGGCGGAAATTCAAGAATTGTTGGATAGGGGCTTTATTAGGCCAAGTGTGTCTCCATGGGGAGCACCGGTGCTATTCGTGAAGAAGAAGGATGGGACGATGCGTATGTGCATTGATTATCGCCAGTTGAACAAACTGATGATTAAGAATAAGTACCCTCTACCAAGGATTGACGATCTGTTCGACCAGCTTAAAGGAGCTTCTGTATTTTCCAAGATCGATCTTCGATCTGGATATCATTAGTTAAGGGTCAAGGAGGCAGATATTCATAAGACAACATTCAGGACTCATTATGGTCATTATGAGTTTCTAGTTATGCCATTTGGACTAACAAACGCTCCTGCAGCGTTTATGGATCTGATGAATCGTGTGTTCCAACCATTTCTGGATCGGTTCGTGGTCGTCTTTATTGACGATATTCTGGTATATTCTGAGACCGAAGCAAAACATGATGAGCATCTCCGCATGGTGTTGCAAGTGTTAAGGGAGAAGGAACTTTATGCGAAGTTCAGCAAGTGTGAGTTCTGGTTGAGGGAGGTAACCTTTTTGGGGCATGTGGTCTCTGCAGAGGGGATTAGAGTGGATCCTCGAAAGATTGAAGCAATTTTGGAATGGAAGCCACCTAGGTCGGTTTGTAAATTCAAAGTTTCCTAGGATTGGCGGGTTACTCTGAAGGTTTGTGGAAGTTTTTACGTGATGGCGGCACCTCTCACAAAACTCATAAGGAAAGGAGTACCGTTTGTATGGACGGAGAAGCAGCAAGAAGCTTTTGAGAGGTTGAAGAAAGTTACATCAAGCACCTGTGTTAATTCAACCAGAGTCTGGAAAGATTTTTCTGTATACAGTGATGCATCACACGTAGGTTTGGGTTGTGTGTTGATGCAAGAGGGTAAGGTGGTTGCTTATGCGTCTCGACAACTTAAGCCTCACGAAGGGAACTATCCCACTCATGATTTGGAGTTAGTAGCAGTAATCTTTGCACTTAAAATCTGGAGACATTACTTGTATGGAGAAAGGTGTATTATATACACAGATCATAAGAGTCTCAAGTATTTGCTGACTCAGAAGGAACTGAACCTTAGGCAAAGGAGATGGATCGAGTTGCTTAAGGATTATGATTGTTCAATCGAATATCACCGTGCAAGGCTAATATGGTAGCCGATGCTCTAAGTCGTAGAGTCAGATTCGATCCGAGAGCAATGTTTGCTCGTCTAAGTCTCATATGATGATGGAAGTCTGCTATTGAATTGCAAGTGAGGCCAACCTGGGTGGATCAGATTAAGGAAAAGCAGTTGAAAGATGAGTCTTTGGTCCCTTGTTTTCAACAAGTTAAGGAAGGGGAAACTTCTGAGTTTGGGTTAAATGATGATGGGGTTCTGTGTTTTCGAGGTAGAATTTGTGTTCCGAAGGACTCTGACTTGAGACAGTCAATTTTGAAAGAAGCTCATAGGGGACTTTGTGCCATGCATCCTGGAGGGAATAAGTTGTACCATGACTTGCGAGAACTATATTGGTGGCCTAGACTTAAGCGGAGGTAACGGAATTTGTGGGGAAATGTCTGACATGCCAGCAAGTGAAAGCTGAGCATCAGTTACCTTCTGGATTATTGCACCCAGTAAAAATACCACTTTGGAAGTGGGAGAGGGTAACCATGGACTTTGTGAGTGGGCTACCCTTGACACCATCGAAGAAAGACTCGATATGGGTGATTGTGGATAGGTTGACCAAGTCGGCTCATTTTATACCTGTTCGCACAGACTTTTCTCTTCAGAAGTTAGCCAAGTTGTATGTGGCGGAGATTGTGCGACTACATGGAGTTCCGGTTTCGATTATCTCTGATCGGGATCCTAGATTCACATCTCGGTTTTGGAAAAAGTTGCATGAGGCATTGGGAACGCGATTAAACTTTAGTACGGCTTTCCATCCCCAAACTGATGGTCAGTCGGAAAGAGTTATTCAGATTCTGGAAGACATGTTGAGGGGATGTGTTATTGATTTCCGAGGTAGTTGAGAGGATTACTTGCCTTTGGCAGAGTTTGCATACAACAATAGTTATCAGTCGAGTATTCGAATGGCACCTTATGAAGCACTGTATGGGCGAAGGTGTCGAACACCTAGTTGTTGGACTGAACTGGGGGAGCGACAAGTGCTTGGACCTGAGTTGGTGGCAGATACTGAGGATAAGGTCAAGTTAATCAGAGATCGGTTAAAGGAAGTGTCTGATAGGAAAAAGTCGTATGCAGATCTGAAGCGTAAGGAGATTGAATACTCAGTGGGCGATATGGTCTTCTTTAAGGTTTCACCTTGGAAGAAGATACTAAGGTTTGGTAAGAAGGGCAAGTTGAGTCCGCGGTTCATTGGGCCTTATCGGATTTTGAAGCGAGTAGGCCCAGTGGCTTATCAGTTGGAATTGCCTTCAGAATTAGATAGGATTCACGATGTTTTTCACGTCTCCATGTTAAGGCGCTATCGTTCTGACCCTACTCATGTCGTGCCGGTTGCAGAAATTAAGGTGCGAACTGATTTGACCTTTGAAGAGGAGCCTGTACAAATATTGGATCGAGACGTTAAGGTTCTGAGGAGGAAATCTGTACCATTAGTGAAAGTGCTTTGGCGTAACCATGGCAGAGAAAAGCTACTTGGGACCAGAGGAGGCAATGCAACAACAATACCCTCATCTGTTCGGATCAGGTAAATTTTGAGGATGAAATTTCTTTAAGGAGGGTAGAGTTGTAACGCCCCAAATTTTTGGGAATTCTGAAAAAAATCTGTAAAATTAAAAATTCTGTGTTCTACTTGTTAAGTGTAGATTTAATTGTGATAGTGGGCCTCTAAAAGGCCCAAGCTTAGGATAACCCGATAGTTTTAATTAATTTTAATTCCATAAGAGAAAGGGGTTCTAGTAAAGTGGGCTTTGAGGAATTAATTGTGTAAAATAGATCACAAGGAAGCAAGTGGTGAAGTGGCAAGTGACGCCACAGGGAAGGCTATAAGTGGCGTGTGGAAGCTAGGGAGGACCCAGGTTCAAGTCACAATGACAGCAAATCAAGGGATTAATTTTTATGAACAAAAAGGGTAAGTAGTGGAATTGAAGTAAAAGTCTGTCAGGAGGAGTTTGAGTTGCTCAGGAGATTGAGTAAGGAGGGGATAAGGGAGAGGATTTAGGAGCTGATCAGGGAGGATGGTGTTGGCCGAATAGTGGACTCTTGAGGAGCAAGAGTTGGCCGGCCAAGGCTTTCTTTAGGGGGTAAATTTCGGCTAGGTCAAAGGCTAGGTATAAATTCGGCATTTGGGAGTGTTGTGCCATTTTTTTCTTTTCTGACCATTCTTCCTTCTCTTCTTTTCTTTTCTTTTCTTCTTCTCTCCATCTATCTTCCTTCTTCTTTCCCCCATAGCCGAATCCTTCCATTATTCTATTCATCTCCACGTTCTTATCCTTGTTCTTAAGCCTTATACACAAAAGCTGAAATCCCAAAAGCTTGATTCTTTTTGTGCCGATTTCTTATAACCAAAACCACATCTCTTCTCTTCATCATTTGTGGCCGATTCACCAGCCCTCTAAAACTTCAAGTTTTGACGACAAGACCATGGCAAAACCCTCTCGTTTTACCTTTCTAAAAACAAGTTGCAAAAAGCCGTAAACCCCACATTAAAAGGGACTTGGCCGAATACTAAAGTCACTGAAAACCCGACTTTTGTTATCATCTGAGGGCTTAGATCTACATCAGGATCAAGTGGGAAACTCATTGGAATCATTCACTAAGGAATCGGTGGTAAGTCTTCTCCAAAACTTAGTCTTCTTACATATTTTAGGAAAAGCCGAAATCCCTAAAAGTTAGGGAGCTAGTCGATTTGGACCTGTAACCCTGAGGGGTCATAGTAACTATTTTGTTTTGGTAATAGCGTGATTTAGAGGCGGTTGATCAAGGGCTTGGACAGGTGGAACGATCGGATCTTTGGAGTTAACCATCTTTCGGCAGTAAGGTAAGAGCAATGAGGATTTTAGGCATGTTTGGCCGAATGTGGTATGGGACTATATACTCAATCTTATTTTGATATTTGGAGTAATATTAAGTGATTCAATTGTAGGCAGTTCGTGTGTAGATCTCGTTGAGGAAATCCCAAAAACAGGTGTGTAACTGACACCCTCTCATAGGCTAGATCGGCAAAAGTAAAAAAGTCGAAATGCTTAGAAAAGTCGGTATTTTGGGCACTTTGAGAAAAGCGAATGCTCGTAAGACGTATGGGTAATTATTACTGGTAATCGAAAGTGATAAAAGCTATGATGCGATTTAGACGTTTTGATATTTTGGGCTTGGGCCAAAACTGGGTTAATGGGCCAACGGGCCCAATTCGGTAAGAACACTCGGTAAGTGTTTCTGGCTAAACGTAATGGCTACGATATGCATGGAAACCTTAGAAATAGTTAGATGTGCTATTATACCCCTATGTATGCAAAATTACCATTATACCCCTATGTATGCCAAATGACCTTTATACCCCTAGGGTTAATTTTGTCTGAAAAGCATGATGAATTAAATCTGTATGATGTGTGCCATGAATGTATATCTGTTGCATGGGGACATGGGCTATATTATGGAGGAAGCGTCCTGGTGGCTATGCCACAAATTATCTGTTTTGGTGGCCCTGCCACATATATCTGTTCTGGTGGCACTGCTACAAAATATCTATATCTGGTGACTCTGTCACATTTTCTGCATTTGGCAGCCATGCTGCATATTTCTGTAGTGTGTAGCGGTTGGGTGGGTCGAGTAGTCTCCCCACATGGTGAAAGGATGGTATGGGGGTGTATGTGGTTGGATATGGTTGGGTTTCTACATAAGCATGATATATCTGTTCGGGTCTGTTCTGGGCCTATGGGCTTTATTTTGATATCTGTTCTGGGCTGAGGCCAAATTATTCTTTCTCTGTGGTTTGAACTGATTTAGGCTATGGTTGGGTTGAATTACACACTGAGTTTCCCAAAACTCACCCCCTATTTTCATCCTCGCAGGTAATCCTCAACCATAGTGGGCTTGGAGCTATGAGAGATTTGGACTGGCCACATGTTACTACGAACCTGGTTTCTTTCTGGTGAACTGTACGTCCTTTTAATTTCATTTATGGTTTTGGGTTTTAAATGTAATAAGCCTTCTTAACTATTTTTATGGTTTTGTTTTAATTTTATTATTTTATTTTATTATGATGAAAAACTATGATAACTAAGGAAAATGGGTTAGCTTTAGGACGCGTTTTCAAAAACATTAAGTGATTTCAAAATAACACGATTACAAGTAAGATTTCCACTAAGCAAACGTTTTCAAACTTAATCACTTTATTAGGATGGACTTAACCAAATGGTTTTCTCACAATTATACGAGATGTTAGAGTGTGGCAATGGCAGTGTGCATGTCTAGGATTGGATCCGAAGGGAGCTTGGTACTTAAGCAGTTCGACAGACTCACCTCCTCTTTTTTCTGGTTTCCTACCTGGTGCACAGCTCCCATTCACTTTAACCTAAATTAAAAGTATCTTTTACTTCACTAATAAGGTTTTCCAAACTAAGTAATACGGAATGTTTTGTACGCATCAATGTGGCACACCGGATCCGGTCATAACGTCTAGGCTGGGTTTAGGGTGTTATAGAATATGAATGTTTGATGTGTGATAAACATCTTTTGCTAAGTGATTTTTAGTGGAAACACATAAAAAAGGACTTGTTTGTAAAAGGTGTAAAAATAAGTAGTAGAAATTGAAATGAAGGAAAACGTAGGTTGACATGAGTTAGAATATGAATCGGCTAGACTTGGGCAACTAAGAAAATGCATGCCTTTCACTTTACGAGCTTAGGGACCAATTTGTAAATAAGCGAAAAGTTATGGGTAAAATAGGAATTTTCCCAAAGTATGTGTTATGGGTCGATTAAACCAATATGTGTATTGAACAAGTTAAATTTGGTATTATAGATCAAGAAAAACGTGATTCGATTATTGATCAGGGGAAAAACAAGGTTTACGAGGATTAGACTCGTTTCTATCATTTGTACTGAGGTAAGTTCATTTGCAAATAATGCAACATGTATCATACTTTAAATGCTTTAATATTGCATGTATGGTAAGTACATACATATTTAATTTGTGTTGTATCATGTGTTTATTTCCTAAATTGTATCATGAATTATGCTTTGATTACTCCATGAATATGTGATTGGTGCTATGAATATTGAAATTGACGTTACGAGCAAGTTCAATAGAAATTTGGTATCGAAGAATCCCGTTTGAACCTTAGGAATAGTTTAGGATACAAGTGACATGTCACTAGGAACTATGTGATCTGAACTCATTGAGTCGTGGTCTGAGTTCATGATATATGTGACATCCAAACTCATTGAGTTGTGGTCTGAGTTCGTGATATATGTGACACATGTTTTGGCATCAGGGTACTAGTTTCATAAATGTTATTGATGGCGAGGTAGTCTGGCATTTGTTGAGAATACCTGACAGCCTACATGAGCAGACCCGTGAATAGCTCATAAATGAGCAACATGTGATCTGAGATATGAAGTACTACTGGCTACATTATAAGGCACTTAGGTGCAAACTTTCGATGTATCTGATAGTATTCCAAGTGTTCAACGGGTAGTTTAAAGAAGTTCTAGAGTACTCGTAACGATTGCATCAAAACAAGAAAGTAAGTTGTAATGTGCAAGTGGGCATAGTTATGTGCATAGAACTCATATGAATGGCATGAATGATGAGTGTATGAAATATGATTAATATGTTTGCCGATAAATGTGGTGCAAATGTATAACTTGAAAATAAGGTAGTAATGATAATATGTTTGGATAGGTGATATGTTGACATTGTCAAGTCATAATTTAACCATGAATGTGTTTGCTTAAGTAATTGAAGGTGCCATATTGTATGTCATGAAGTGGATCTAAGTTTGTGAGTGCTTAAGGGTGGCAAATGTCTTGAAAAATAGCCTAGAAATTGTCTACACAGTTAGACACACAGGTATGTGTCTAAGCCGTGTGTGACACACAGTCTGCCCCATGGGCATGTGATCTGGCCGTATGTCCCCTGCACCCTAATTATGCAAAACAGAATGCTCAGTATTAAACACACGGGTAGAGACACGGCTGTGTGTCTCAGTCGTGTGAAGGACACGGCCTTAGGACATGGGCATGTGCCCAGGCCGTGTGAAGTCTGCACTTATTTTTTGGAATTTATTTCACCACACGACCCAATCACATGGGCGTGTGACTTGGCCGTGTGACCTTATTTGATTGATGACGTCACAGTCAGAGAGTTACACAGGTTGAGAACACAGGCGTGTCCCAAGCCAAACGGGTGTGTGAGACTACACGGCCTACCCACATGAGCGTGTGACTCTCCAAAGTATTAAAAATTTCTAATTTATCCTAAAGTTTTCTAAAGTTCATGGTTTAGTCCCGAACCACCTTCGATGTATGTTTAGGGCCTCGTAGTCCCATATAAGGGACAATTTTCATATGTATGAATGAAATTGATTTGATTGAAAATTTTTGGCCCAGTTTTGTATATATGCTTGTGTTAAAGTCTGGTAATGCCTCAAACCTTGTTTCGACTTTGGATACTGGTAAGGGGTGTTACACTCAACAAATCCCAATTGTGCCGCAAGTGATAGATCCAATTTGATTGAATAAGCCACCAGTGGATAAGATTCAAAAACACGGGGCTAAAGAATTTTAGGCTACTATTGATGATGATGCTGAGAGAGCTGAGTTTTGGCTCAGAAACATGATCAGAGTATTCGAGGAATTGTCATGTACTCTTGAAGAATGTATCAAATGTGTGGTATCTTTACTTAGAGATAATGCATATCATTGGTGGAAAACATTGACATTTGTGGTTCCTAGAGAACGAGTTACCTGGGAGTTCTTCCAATCTGAATTTCGAAAGAAATACATAAGCAGCGATTTCTCAATCAGAAACATAAAGAGTTCTTAATGTTGAAACAAGGTCGGATGACTATCACTGAGTATGAAAGAGAGTTCGTACATTTAAGAAAATATGCCTAAGAGTATGTCTCTACTGAGGAGATCATGTGTAAATGATTCGTTGACGGGTTGAATGAAGATAAAAAACTGTTAGTTGGGATTCTTGAATTGAAGGAATTTATTGTACTTGTTGAGAGGGCTTGTAAAGCCGAGGATCTCAGCAAAGAAAAGAGAAAAGCTAATTTTGAAGCAAGAGTTTGAGAAAGAGATCGATGAGTAAGCCGTATGAATCTTCATCGAAGAAATTTCGAGACTCGTTTAATCATTATAAGGCATCAGTAGGACATTCAAACAGAGATCGTGAAAAGTAATCTATGAATTCTAAAGCTCAAGCTGCATCTATTGTTAATCTTGGTAGTGTGAGAAAAAACCAACCATAGTGTAGGTAGTGTGGAAAATGACATTTCGATAATTATAGATCGAATGATCGGGCTTGTTTTAAACCAACCATGTAACACTGTAGTTAGAGGGAGATTATCCTGTACTTTTGCAAATGTAAGTGGTAGTAGAGGTGCGACACGAGAGACTACTGCAAGATCTGATGCTAGAGCACCTGCACGAGCCTACGCTATTCGCACTCGCGAAGAAGTGTCATCTTTAGATGTTATCACCAGTACTTTTACTTTCTATGATACTAAAGTTATTGCATTGATAGATCCAAGATCAACTTATTCGTATATATGTGTCAATTTAGTATCCAGTAAGACTTTGCCTGTAGAGTCTACTGAATTTGTAATTAGAGTTAGGCAAGTGTGTGTTGGTTGATAAAGTGTGCAAGAACTACCCGTTGATAATTTGAGATTGCTATTTTCCTGTTGATCTGATGATGTTTCCATTTAATGAATTTGATATAATTCAGGGTATGGATTGGCTAATGTTGCATCATGCTATTATGAATTGCAAACGAAAAATGATTGATTTGAGATGCCAGAATAATGAGATTATCCGGATTGAGTCAGATGATTTGAATGGTTTGCCAACAGTGATTTCTTCAATGTTAGCTCAGTAATATGTGAGAAAGGGTTGTGAAGCTTACTTTTCTTATGTGCTTGATATGAAAATGATTGAAAAAAAGATCAAATCAGTGCCAGTTGTGTGTGAGTATCTGAATGTGTTTCCTGATTAATTGTTGGGATTACCACCTATTCGAAAAGTTGAGTTTGGTATTGAATTGGTGCCGGGAATGACTCTTATATCGATAGCTCCTTACAGAATGGCTCTGATAGAGTTAAAAGAATTAAAAGCTCAGTTGCAAGAATTAACTGACAGAGGGTTTGCAAGACCGAGTTTCTCACCTTAGGGTGCTCCTGTATTGTTTGTGAAAAAGAAAGATGGTACGATGAGAATGTGTATAGACTACCGATAGTTTAACAAAGTGACGATCAATAATAAGTATCCTCTTCCCATAATAGATGATTTGTTTGATTAGTTAAAAGGGGCTGCAGTGTTTTCAAAGATAGATTTGAGATCGGCCTATTACTAGTTGCGAGTCAAAGACTCTGATGTGCCAAAGATAGCTTTTAGAACGAGGTATGGGCATTATGAATTTTTTGTTATGCCTTTCGGACTAACAAATGCACCTGTTGTCTTTATGGATTTAATGAACCAGATTTCAGACCTTATCTAGATCGATTTGTTGTTCTGTTTACTAATGACAGGTTGATATATTCACGAAATGAATCCAAGCATGCCAAGCATTTAAGAATTGTATTACAGACTCGACGTGATAAACAATTATTTTCAAAGTTCAGTAAATGTGAATTTTGGTTAAGAGAAGTTGGTTTTGTGGGTCATATAGTGTCAGCCATGGGTATCCGAGTCGATCCGAGCAAGATTTCTACAATAATGGATTAGAAGCTTCTGAGAAATGTATCTGAAGCTTGTAGATTTTTAGGATTACCTAGCTATTATAGACAATTTGTGAAAGGCTTTTTGATGATTGCGACTCTGTTGACGAGATTGCTTCAGAAAGATGTAAAGTTTGAATGGTCCAAGAAATGTCAGAAAAGTTTTGATCAGCTGAAAGCTCTTTTGTCTGAAGCTCCAGTGTTAGTACAGCTAGAATCGGGTAAAGAATTTGTGATCTATAGTGATGCATCATTGAATGGCTTGGGCTACGTTTTTATGCAGGAAGGAAAAGTCATAGCTTTTGCCTCAAAATAGTTGAAGCCGCATGAAAAGAATTACTCGACACACGATTTAGAGTTAGCAGCCATTGTGTTTGCATTGAAGATTTGGTGTCATTATTTGTTTGGTGAGAAATGTCGTTTTTATTCTAATCACAAAAGTTTGAAATATCTAATGACTCAGAAAGATTTGAATTTATGACAGGGGAGATGGCTAGAATTGCTAAAAGATTACGAGCTAGTGATTGTTTATCATCCGAGAAAGGCTAATGTCGTTGTTGATGCTTTAAGCCGAAAATCCCTATTTTCTCTACGTGCGATGAACACTCAAATAGCTTTGTGTAATGATGGTTCGATTATAGCCAAGATGAAAATGAGACCGTTGTTTTTACGACAAATTTGTGAAGCTCAGAAAGTTGATAATGAAATGTTAGCAAAACGAGCTCAATGTGATTTGAACCTTGATTTAAGATTTCAAGTTGATGCTGATCATTGTTTGAGATTCAAAGGTCGAATATGTGTTCTGAGAAATTCAGAGTTGCTTCTGATGATTTTGAATGAAGCACATAGTAGTTGTTTATCTATTTATCCGGGAAGTACTAAAATGTATAACGATGTGAAACAACTCTATTGGTGGCATGGTATGAAACGTGACATTTTAGAGTTTGTTTCTAAATGTTTGATTTGTCAGCAAGTTAAAGCTAAGCATCAGCTATCGTCTGGTTTATTGCAATCGATTATGATTCCCGAGTGGAAATGGAATAGAGTGACTATGGATTTTGTGTCAGGATTGCCCTTATCTCTGAGAAAGAAAAATGTGATCTGGGTTATAGTTGACAGATTGACAAAATTGGCCCGTTTCATTCCAGTAAGAACGGATTATTTGCTTGAAAAGTTACTTGAGTTGTATACCTTCGAGGTTGTGAGATTACACAGAATACCTGTTTCTATTATTTCAGATAGAGGTTTGATATTCACATCGAAGTTTTGGAAGAAACTGCAAGATGCACTAGGTACAAAACTACATTTTAGTACCGCATGTCACCCACAGACGGATGGTTAATCTAAACGAGTTATTCAGTTACTTGAAGATATGTTGAGATGTTGCATTCTTGAGTTTGAAAGTACGTGGTTGAATTTGCATATAATAATAGTTTTTAATCGAGTACTAAAATGGAACCATACGAAGCTTTATATGGTCAAAAGTGTCGAACACCATTGTATTGGATTGAACTTAGCAAGAATAAGATTCATGGAGTTGATATAATTAGAAAGACTGAAGAAAAAGTGAAAGTAATTTGTAATAGTCTAAAGGCAACATTAGATCATCAGAAATCATATGCAGATTTGAAATAAAAAGATATTGAGTTTCACATCGGGGATAAAGTGCTTTTAAAAGTCTCACCATGGAAGAAAATACTCAAATTTGGCAGCAAAGGGAAGTTGAGCCTGAGATTCATTAGACCTTATGAAATTATTGAACGAGTTGGACCAGTGGCATATTGGTTAGCATTACCGTCAGAATTAGAGAAGATTCTTAATGTATTCCATGTATCGATGCTAAGAAGATACAGATATGATCCCTCGCATGTTATTTCCCTGGCTGAAGTTGAAATTTAGCTATATTTATCGTACAGTGAAGAACCAATCCAAATTTTGGCTCGTGAGATCAAAGAGCTAAGAAATAAAAGAATAGCGTTAGTAAAAGTCTTATGGCATCGACACGGGTTTTAGCTAAATCAGATAGTGGTTTCAGAACCACAAATCCAAGGTCAAAAATTAATTTAATATTATTTTTGGTGTTTATAGCATGTGATTATATATCTGTGAAAATTTTGTAAAATAATTTTAGTGTTTGAATGCTTAATTTGATAAAAGGACTAAATCGTGTAAAATGCAAAAGTTACGTTCTATTTGGTAAAGGTGTCTAATTGTTATGGCTTATTAAATGAAAGGTCCTTATGTCGTAAATAGACCATTGATAGGGGAATTTGACATAAATGGGCTTAATAACATGAATTTGGTGGCTTTAAATTAAGGCTAAAATAGTAGTTTGGTTATTAAGGTTAATTAAATTAAAACAAAAGCTAAAATTAAGCTTCATTTGTTTCTTTCTTGGCCGAATGTTGATAAGAAGAAAGCCATAGATTGAGTTTTAGGGTTCGACACTTGCAAGCTTGATTGGTAAGCGTTTTGAGCTGGGTTTTTTATGATTTATATGTTTTTGTGATCGTTGCTTTGAGTATTAGCTAGCCCGTGTCCTAATTTTTGAGTTTGTTGGTGATTTTGTTTGTTGGTGATTTTGTAAAATGCCATTGAAGAATTTATGAGCTTTGTGATGGTTGATAATGAATTATTGAAGTTAGATGATAGATTATCATATTTTGTAAAGTGATTTTTAGTGAAATTGCATAAAAGGGGTTAATTTGTGAAAAGATGAAAATGTGTGGTTAAATGTTTAAATATTGATAAATATGGGTTGTTAAAGAGCCTATAGAAATTTGGCTAGCTTGGGTTTAATTGAAATTGTTGTAAATTGTGTTCTTATGAAATAGGGACTAAATTGTAAAAAATGTGAAAGTTTCAGCCCAAAGTAAAAATTAACTTAAATATGTGTTTAAAGACTAAATTGATTGAGTTGGTGATTAAATGGATTGATTTTGAATATATATAGATCAAGAATAAAAGAAATCAGATTTAGATCGAGGGAAATCGAAGTTATCGAATAGTCTATCCTGTCCCTCTATTCCGACTACGAGGTAAATTCATATACAAAGAAATGTCTTTAAATTGATTTATAAATGTTTATTTGTCATTGAGTTGCTATGAACGCTGAACAAGCAAATACGAGCAAGTATCGACAAAGTAATGTTAACCGAAAGTCCCATACGAACCCTAGGAATAGTATAGGATACGAATGTCATGACATTAGGTTATCTAGATGTGATTACATGTAAGACCATGTCTGGGACATTGGCATTGTATTGTGATTATGTATAAGACCATGTCTAGGACATTGGCATCGTATTATGATTTCAGGTAAGACCCTATCTGGGACATCGATATATGATAACATGTAAGACCATATTTAGGATATGACATTGTATGAGCTTATGTGATTTTCGAGTATCCTTAACAATTTCGAATGGTTCAACGAGCAAATTCAAGTCAAGAAAGATGTGTGAATGATTTAAGTGACTCATGTAACACCCTGAATTTGGGCCTAGAAGTATTAGGTTTTGAGCAGGGGTGCAGTTAGGAGACTGCACATAAATATTTAATTGTGCAAGAAAGTGGAACAATGGAGTGTTTGGCTTAGTGGTTGTGTTCTCTAGAAGTGTCTGGAAAGTCATGGGTTTAAGTCCTGGATTCCACAAAATTTTGGCTTTTAAGGATAAAACCCCCTATCTTTGGTCAGTAGGGTTATAAATAAAATTTGGTAAAGTATGATACATAAAAAAGACTACTGATCTAATGGTAAGTGGCGTGTTGTATATGCTAGTGGTCTGAGGTTCGAATCCTTGCTTGTGCAAATGGGGATTATTTTTGCCGGTGGCTTTGGAAAGAAGTTGTGTTTGACCGAAACACCAAGGGTTTGAACAGATTTGGTTAGGGTTGTTGTTAGCTGAATTTGAAGAGTTGGATTGGAGAAATTTAAGGAGAAAATCGAGGAAGATTCGAATTTGGAGGAGAGTCTTGCCAAGTTTGAACTCTGGCACTCAGTGTTTCGGTTGTGTAGGTTTTGGGGAGGTGTTTAATATGTTGAAGGCTAAACGAATTTGTGAAGTGTTTTGGTCATGAAAATTCAGCTATAGGCTTTTGGGGTGCCGTTTTGGTGTTAGCTAACCATAGGTCATTTTCGTTTCAATACCTCGGGTTGGCAATTTTACTTCTTTTGTTTTGTTTTGGCTCTAATCGAAGACTCCTGAAAACCTCTCAGCCTCTTGTTCATTTTCATTGGCCGAATACCTAAGTGACATTTTACTCTTCAACTTTTCTTCTTCTTTGTCCCCTCTTCTCAAAAGTCGAATACTCCTTTTATTTCAATTTCACTTCTCCTTTCACTGTTCTTTGTCAAGCCGAATCATTCCCCCTTTTTCTTTGTTGGCTGAATACCCTAAGTATTGTTCACTTCTTCTTCTCTGTTCTCCAAATCGAATACCCTTTGTCTTTGGGTAGCCGAAATTGTAAAAGCCAAATTATTTTCTCCCTTCTCTTTCTATCTTTCTTTTGGCCGAATCTTACTGAAGTGCTGCCGGAATTCCTTGACTTTTGGGTAAGTGTTCTGCGATGTGTTTCCCCTAGCTGAATCTCATTTGGTTTCTTCTCAAAGGTTTGGAATTTGGTATCTCTTAGGCTGAATGATTGCTTTCTATCTTTCCTGCCTTGGGGTGGTAATCAACTAACAACTTTTTAATTCCTTTTTCGTGCAGTTGTTGCTAGGGACTCAACTTCTATAATCAAGGTGCTAAGCCAATTACTCTGTCCCTACAAGTGGTACCTTCTTTATTGGTAACTACTTTAAATCCTAGACACAGTCATGTGGGATTATGGAGTTTGATGAATTGGTTGACTGTTTCATGTGAAGGTTGAAGCTTGAGGAAGATACGTGGATTTTAGGAGAGAGGAGAGCTCTACAATAGTTCATTTGGTAAGTAGTGATGATTCAGTTAAAGTTTCTACAATGCTTTAGTTTTTGGTTTAACCGTAAATATGACTGATGGTGAGGGGTTGTGGTTGATCATAGGTTCTCGATTCAGAAGTGGTTCGGTTGCAACTCCATAACAGATGTGTACATACACCACCTTAACTTTAGATCAACAAATCCCGAAATGATGAAAAGCCGAAAAGTCGAAAGAACGGCAACAGTTACTACACGAGTGCGCGAACGCACGTATGGAAAATCTATTGTGATAGTAGAGGCCACCATGAGCAAACTCATGGGTTGTGGCCGTAATGGGCCACGTCGGGCTGAGTTGGGTCGTACGGGCCCAATAGGCTCATAGGCCCTAGATGTGTAAAACTCACCAATAGGTGGGAAAACGTTGGACCGACTGTGTCACTCACATGGCTTGGATTGAAATCGGGCTTGGTGGGCCAATGGGTCGTGTGAGCCTATGGGCTTGCTCAAATGAGCATTGGGCCCAATCGCTCTGTTTGTTTACTAAAGGTTGTACGGGTCATGCAAGATGACTGTGAACCTTTTGACGGGTCAGTAAGTGTACTTAGATCCTGATTTATGAAATGACTATTATGCCTGAAGGGTAAAATGACTAAAATGCCCCTAAATGTTATATGATTGTTATTGTATGCCATTTGTGATATGTTTGCATTCATGTGATATTATGCTGCATGGGGAACGTGATCATTGATTTGGAGGAAGTATATGACTTGTTAGGGTCGCTTGGTCGCTTGATGACTGTGGATCCATTGACGGCTTAAAGCCATTATGTGGTTGGCAGCTCTGCTACGAAATTGGTTAGTGCTGCAACCAGTGCTACATCAGGAGTGTAGGGATGGGTGGGTTGATTAAATCCCCACAGGAGTGTAGGGTTGGACGGGATACAGAGTGCAGGGTTGGTTGGGTATTTGTACATTGCATAATCTGATTCTGATTGTGGCATGGACTAAGGCCCAAGTGCTACCGTTATTGTAATGAGCTTAAGCCCAAATTGGTGTGAAACATGCTATATGATCGATGAGGGTTGTACACACTGAGTTTTCGTAAACTCACCCCCTCTTTTAAATTTATCAGGCAATCCTCAGTAGGCGTGTAACACCCCAAGCTCGGCCCAGACGTTATGGCAAGATATGACATGTCACATGGACTTACGACTTAGTATGCATTTGCTGGTTTAAGTGATTGGGGTGATCTTTGTAAAAATAGCGGTTGAATGAAAAGCCGGTTTATCAATCTTTAGGCTATCCATTTGTTGTGCTTGTTGAGTCTTGAAAACGTTCATTAATTTTGAAAACCCGCACAGCCTAACACTAGCAGTTTTGTCATAGTATAAATATAATCAGAAAATAAAACTATAACGGAAAAAAGAAATTTAAATAGCGGCCTTATTACAACTTAAAACCCAAAATTAAATCAAAATATAAAAATAATAAAAATAAACTAACTTAGAAAAACCAACTTTGCAAATGATGGGGCCACTCCGAATCCCTAACAGCTCCAAGCCCACTATGGTTGGGGATTTCCTGCAGAGATGAAAATAAAGGGTGAGTTCGGTAAACTCAGTGTGTAACATAACCCAACCATAGCCCAAAACAGATCAAACCTCAGAGTCGACATATTTGGGCCTTGGCCCACTACAGAAATCAAAATGAAACCCATAGGCCCATAGCAGATACAGAACAAATATATCATGAATGCAGAAATCCCAACCCAGAGCCATTCATAACACCCCTGCATCAGCCTTACACCATGTGGGAGACTACTCGACCCACCCAACCGCTACACACGGAGAAATTGCAATGAGGTGCGGATATTGTGACGAAGTCACCAGATATGATATTGTGGCTAGGCCACCGTAACAGATATATATATATGTGGTGAAGCCACCAGATTGCAAATGAGGTCGCGGATATTGTGACGAAGTCACCGTATCAGTATATGTGGCGAGGCCACTAGATTGCAGCGAGGTCGCCGTAACGCTTCCTCCATCAATATAAACCCATGTCCCATGCAATGTAAATAATATGTCATGGCATACGATATGAAAATGAACATCATGCTTTTCAGGAAAAAATAACCCTAGAGGTAAAATCATAATTTTGCATGCATAAGGGTATTTCAGTAATTATTACCTATTCCTAAGTTTCATGCTCATTCTAACGTTTACCAAGTAATCAGAAGTACTTACCTCGTCTTTTTACCAAAGTGGGCCCGTTGGCCCATTGGCCCGTTTTCAGCCCATTAAGCCCAAAAATACCGTTGTGCACGAAAATACACACTCTGCACTCTAATCATCCAAAAGCACTATATTCATTAACAACTATCTCACGAGTGCTCGCACGCTTGCGAGTTCACAAAATACCAACGTTTCGGTATTTCAGCTTTTACCGATTCAGTCTAAGGGAGGGTGTCGTTTACACACTTGGTTGATGACGATTAATGACGATATCTCCCATGTGATAATCCTACAATCGATCACTAACACATTAGACTTATGAATTAACGATAACTAGCATAAATCTACGTCAACTAACCCAATCATCACACAAGTTAGTCATTTACGCACGAGGGGCAAAATAGTCATTTTACCCTCCAGGGGTAAATCGATAGTCCTACCCTATAGGGGTATTTTAGTAATTCTACAACTTATCCATTTGGGCCTACAGACCCATTGGGACCACATGGCCCATTTCAGCCCATCGTGGCCCGAAATAGCCGTCCTACTGCTAGAGTAATGAGAAATACACACCTGTTAGGGGACTGCAGTTAATCTGCGCTCCAAACACTCTTAGCTGACGCCCAACCCAAACGAGCACGTCACAAAGTGAAACGGATCAGCCAAGAAGGGTATGTAACACCCCGTACCCGAGTCCGCTGCCGGAGTCGGACACGAGGGGTTAACGGCTTAAACCATTCACTTTCACAGTCCATTTTAAAAATTTTCCAGGCAGTTGGCTAACTGCGTCACTGTCACTTTAAAAATCATATCTTGAGTTACAAAACTCGAAAAACAGTTTCGTAATTTTTCGCTGAAACTAGACTCATATATGCATCTACAAAGTTTTTTCTAAAATTTTTGGTTGGGCCAATTAGTACAGTTTATTAGTTAAATTTTCCCCTGTTACAGGGTGTGACTACCCTGACTTTCATGCATTACGACCTGGATATCTCCGTGTACAGGGCTTCAGTACTGATGCCGTTTGTTTCTATAGAAACTAGACTCAAATAGGAATCTATAAATATATGGCATTACTCCTAATTATCTCTGGTTAATTTACAATGAATTTCCAAAGTCGGAACAGGGAATCCAGAAACCGTTCTGGCCCTGTTTCACGAAAACCTAAATATCTCTTAACATACAACTCATATGACCGTTTCGTTTCTTCCATAAGAAAGTAGATTCATCAAGGTTCATTTACATAATTTATTCACTATTTAATTCCATATCTACTATTTTTAGTGATTTTTCACATCCACATCACTGCAGCTGTCAACCTCTGTCCTTAAGGTAGATTTTACCTACTTCATAATTCCCTTGATTCAACTAGCCCTTTTAGCATACATGGCACAAAAGATGATCACAATTAACCATTCCAAGGGCTAATCGATTCCAAACATTTCCACATCTCTTAATGCACATCATACAAAATGATTGTGATACCATGCCAAAGTGTATACAAGCCATTTTCGCATGGCTATCCAAATTAATACAAAATCAAAGGGTCTATGACCAACAAACAAAAGAGTAGTCCTATACATCAACCAAAATATCCTCTCACTACTAGTCTATTCTATACATGCCATAAGATATTCTAAAACATAGCAGTACCAAACAGTGGATAGTGATAGTGTGACTAGTTGTCGACGATCCTCGAGCTTGTAGCCAAGAATGAGACCTATAAGGCGAGGAAACAGAGTAAACGGAGTAAGCATTACAATGCTTAGTAAGTTTTAAGCAGTGTCAACAGATAACAATCGAATTATAACATAGTTGTTCGCATTTTTATTTCACTCTTCCTTCGGGCATACCATCCCTTTTTACCGAATATGCACATCTCATCATATACAATAGGCAGATAAACTCTCACATAACAGTGAGCTCATGTGACATAGATATATCGTATGATTTCACATAACCTCTCACACTAATCCGATGTCACATAATCATAGGAATAGTCCCCTAGATTACTCTCGTATGCATCATATATATAAACTTGGAGTACATACTTGTTTAACCTTTCGCATTGCGTATATTTATAAGTAATTCTTATTACGAAGTCTTACCCGGACATAATCTCCACACGTAGTCATCGAGTCGTACCTGGACATAATCTCCACACGTAGTCATCGGGTCGTACCTGGAACATATTTCCAAGTTTCATGTACACTTAATCACATGTTACAACATTCACATTAGCCATTCGGCTTTACCACATATACATATCGCATTCATCACATCGGCCATTAGGCCTTATCACATATATATACACTTCCACATTCATCACATCGGCCCTTAGGCCTTATCACATACATATACATTTTCACATTCATCACATCGGCCATTAGGCCTTATCACATATATATACATTTTCACATTCATCACATCGGCCATTAGGCCTTATCACATATATATACATTTTCACATTCATCACATCGGCCATTAGGCCTTATCACATATGTATACATTTTCACATTCATCACATTGGCCATTCGGCCTTATCACACATATATGTATATCATACATATTTCATATTTTTCTTGTACATCAATTTCAGCAATAGCTTATAAGCAACTCAAATAGTTTCATCAAAGTTTACAACAAAATCACATATTCACTACAAGCAGTTTTCCTGACCAACAGTCACTAAGTTGTTTATAACTGGAGCTACAAAACTCAAAATCAATTGCCGTTAATTTTCCCCAAATGTAGACTCATGTATCTTTCACCCATAAAATTTTTAGAATTTTAGGTTTCGCTAATCAATACCAGATTTTTCTTAAAGTTTCCCCTGTTTCACTGTTTGACTAATCTGACCACTCTTCACTACGAATCAAATTTTTCACTGTACAGAATTCATAATGTGTTTTATTTGATTCCATTTGAAACTAGACTCATTAAGGAGTCTAAGCATATAAATATTATCTCATAACCATTTTTGTACAAATTATAATGATTTTCCAAAAACAGAACAGGGGATTTCGGAGTCATTCCGACACTGTCCCGCACAACTTTAAATATCTCTTTATAGGAAATTTCTTTGCTTCCACGGTCTCTTTTATAAGAAACTAGACCAACTAGGCTTTGATTACATGTTTTATTCAGCCTATAATTCCACACCAACAATTTATAGTGATTTTCTAAAATTACATTACTGCTGTTGTCCAAGCAATTTATTTCAATTTGCTCTTAACTTTCCAAGTCCAAACACTTATGAACTTACCATTTGGGTTTAAGACATATCATGGCCACATCATATCTTATCAAATCAACTCATTATGTCCTATTATGATTGAATTTACTCAACAATTAATCGCTTAAAACTTACCTCGGATGTGGTCGAACGATTTCAAGTGCTATTCGATCACTTCTTCCCTTCCCTTATCCAACTTTGATCCTCTAGGCTCTTGAGCTTAATTAAACAAACAAATTGACTTAATCATTTGAGCATCGAAAAGAGGAATACAAGGCACTTAGCCCATATTTATACATTAGACATTAAATTCACATACATGTGAAATCATGCATCAACTCAACATATTAACTCACATCCCTTTTAGTCGATTTTCCTAACCAAGATAAAGGCATCAATATGCTTGCCTCTAACCGAAAGCATGCAACACTAATCTTCTCATGTGGCCGAGTATGCATGTATATGTTGAGGCCAATTATGCTCAATACTTCCTACAAGTATGGTTACTTGTATTGATTATATCTCGTTTCATTTCAAATTCAAAACTCGGCTATTACGCATTTATACACTAGAAAGCAAATACTAACATTTTTCATTTCATCTTACTACCATGGCCGAATGCTCCTTCCACACCATTTACCTTCACAAAGCATGAATTTCATCATCCAAATTACAAGCTTACAACCTCATGAAGTTTAACCTCATAGTATCTATCAAACTCTCACTCATTAGCTTCTATCATAATCTCCAACAACACCAAATAAACATATACTTCGTGGGTCTATGGTAGAACCAAGAAAGGAACTCATTGATATCAAGATGTAAGCAACTACCATTATTTATCTAAGTTTAGCATAAAACACAACCATCACCCTTATTAATCTTTTATAGCCGAAAACCATACTCACCCCACAAATCAAATTTCAACATGGTTTACAAAAATCACTTAATATCTCATCAACACAACATCAACACCAAGCAAGAATGATACATCCATGGCCGAGTGTTATCTCCATCACATGGCAAGGTTTAGACCATGGGCTAGGTAGAGCTCAAGCTAACAACAAACACATGCAAGAATCTCATGGCACAACATCAAACTTACCTTAATAGTGACCTAGGATAGCCGAATGCTTCACTCACTTCTTCCCTTTCTCCTTCAATTTTCAGCCAAAAGATGTTCAAGGATGAACACACACATTTTTTTTTCTTCTTTGTTTTCTTTCTCTCATTCACGACACGGGGGGGCATGGATGAGACCATTTTTTTTTCCTTTCTTTGCCCATGCTCTTTATTTTATTATTTCTAGCATCAAGCATTCACCCAACATGTTTTACGACATGTTTTGCCCATAATTCTTTGTCATGGCCGGCCACTATCAATTAGGGGGGGAAATTTGACATGCAAGGCCTCCCTTTTGATTACATGCACTATTAGGTCCTTGTAGATTAGCCTATCACATTTCAAAAGTGTCACACAAGTTCTTTTGACTAAATTCACATGCAATTTTCTAAATCGAAGCTTAAAATTTTCGCACATTCATATTCACATATTTTAGACCATAAATATCACATCCAAATAATTTGGTGACTCGGTTTAGCGGTCCCAAACCGCTTCCGACTAGGGTCACTTTAGGGCTGTTACAACTCTCCTCACTTAAGAAATTTTCGTCCCCAAAATTTCTACCGATGCATAGTTTAGAATAACGTCCTCTTATTGAATTATATTCATATAAACATTAGCTCATCGATAGAAATTGTAATTCATTATTGATTTCATAAGCAATAATCACTTAATTTAATTCACAATTGCATTTCAAACACATATCAAGCACATACTAACATGTATAATTCACATCATCAACCCACATATTTGTAACCCACATTTTCATCCATGTATAAGTCGTAACTCGCCGAAAATACACATATACTCAAACATCCCAATAAATATCCTTTATAACTCCATCGATCTCAATATTCAACTTAACTTATTTCCAATGTAAAATTCAACTTCCACACACTGAACATTTAATTCATTCAGCACATACGAACATACCTCATTGCTGGAATTTTTGCAAGCGTATTAACTGAAATTTTTACAGCAAGATTGCTCATTTCGAATCACGTACCTTCGGGATTTAGCCCGGATTTAGTAACTCGCACCAATGCCTTCGGGAATTGACCCGGATTTAGTCACTTAGCACAAAAGCCTTCGGGACTTAGCCCGGATACCATTCGAATAACCAAGCACATATATCAACAAATCAATACACATTCTTATTACATTCTCATTACCAAAGCTCAAACACAAGACACTTATCATATTTACAATTCCGGCTCAATAGCCACACACCAAGAGCATGATTTCGATTTGCTTAAAACATGATCTAATCAAATCATAATTTAAGCTCTATTTACTCAAGAACTTACTTCACATTACCAACCCTTATGTTCATACACAAAAGATCAACTTAGCCAAAGGCCGGTAGCTCGTTTATCAACTGAGCGAATACTTACTTGTAAGGGCTCAACTAATTCAAGCACATATAGCTCTTACAATGCCATATCCTAGATATGGTCTTACATATTCTCACATATCGAGCCGATGCCATGTCCTGCATGGTCTTACACATTATCTCAAATCAATGCCTTCGTCTCGAGACGAGGTCTTACATGAATTCCACTTCACACACTTAGTGCCCATCGACCGATCTCGCACTCATAGTGCTCGGTTAAAGGGATTTACACACGACAAAGTGCCTCTAATCATTCACACACATAGTGCTCTTATTCATTCGTTATTACACATTGAAATGACTTACCCAAGTCTATAAACATCACGTATGTACACTTTTAAACATATCGTCTCATATAAATTTGAATTCGTGATAATAATGAACACTTAAACTTTGCTCAATTTACCGCACGAAGCCTACTAGGCACGAAGGTCCGAATACACGCCACCAAGATGATTGCTCTTGGGACCTAGCCGGATACATCACTAGCACGAATGCTCTTCGGAACTTAGTCCGGATACATCACTAGCACGAATGCTCTTCGGAACTTAGTCCGGATACATCACTAGCACGAATGCTCTTTGGAACTTAGTCCGGATACATCACTAGCACGAATGCTCTTCGGAACTTAGTCCGGATACATCACTCTCAATTCTCATGGTCATATACACATATAGCAATACACATTAGTATATCATTTACATTACTTGAATACAAACACAACATGCTTATCGACCATTCAACTTCCAGTTCCATAGCCACATACAAAGAATCACATTTATAGTTATAACACTCTTTCAAAATTGCATCACTTATACCCTTAATTCAATCCAAATCGAAATTCAAATACGAGTACATGATACGCACTGATCAACTTAATAATTTAGGCATATCTAAGTGAAGTTATATCGCAAATTCTCATAGTCAAGCTTGCTACACTCGATCGGGATCAAGATTCATTACCATACAAAGCAACCACATTTTAATAGTCAAAATCATCACACTATCATTTTATCACTTTATGGCATGTATAAATAGACTCACGCGTGCTACGTTAGTCCTAGAATCGACTAAACCGTAGCTCGATACCAATAAAATTGTAACACCCGCACCCGAGTCCGCTGCCGGAGTCGGACACGAGGGGTTAACGGCTTAAACCATTCACTTTCACAGTCCATTTTAAAAATTTTCCAGGCAGTTGGCTAACTGTGTCACTGTCACTTTAAAAATCATATATTGAGTTCCAAAACTCGAAAAACAGTTTCGTAATTTTTCCCTGAAACTAGACTCATATATGCATCTACAAATTTTTTTCTAAAATTTTTGGTTGGGCCAATTAGTACAGTTTATTAGTTAAAGTCTCCCCTGTTACAGGGTGCGACTACCCTGACTTTCATGCATTACGACCTGGATATCTCCGTGTACAGGGCTTCAGTACTGATGCTGTTTGTTTTTATAGAAACTACACTCAAAGAGGAATCTATACATATATGGCATGACTCCTAATTATCTCTGGTTAATTTACAATGAATTTCCAAAGTCGGAACAGGGAATCCAGAAACTGTTCTGGCCCTGTTTCACGAAAACCTAAATATCTCTTAACATACAACTCATATGACCTTTTCGTTTCTTCCATAAGAAAGTAGATTCATCAAGGTTCATTTACATAATTTATTCACTATTTAATTCCATACCTACTATTTTTAGTGATTTTTCACATCCACATCACTGCAGCTGTCAACCTCTGTCCTTAAGGTAGATTTTACCTACTTCATAATTCCCTTGATTCAACTAGCCCTTTTAGCATACATGGCACAAAAGATGATCACAATTAACCATTCCAAGGGCTAATCGATTCCAAACATTTCCACATCTCTTAATGCACAGCATACAAAATGATTGTGATACCATGCCAAAGTGTATACAAGCCATTTTCGCATGGCTATCCAAATTAATACAAAATCAAAGGGTCTATGACCAACAAACGAAAGAGTAGTCCTATACATCAACCAAAATATCCTCTCACTACTAGTCTATTCTATACATGCCATAAGATATTCCAAAACATAGCAGTACCAAACAAGTGGATAGTGATAGTGTGACTAGTTGTCGACGATCCCCGAGCCCAGTAGCTTCAAGAATGAGACCTATAAGGCGAGGAACCAGAGTAAACTGAGTAAACATTACAATGCTTAGTAAGTTTTAAGGTGTCAACAGATAACAATCGAATTATAACATAGTTGTTCGCATTTTATTTCACTCTTCCTTCGGGCATACCATCCCTTTTACCGAATATGCACATCTCATCATATACAATAGGCGATAAACTCTCACATAACGGTGAGCTCATGTGACATAGATATATCGTATGATTTCACATAACCTCTCACACTAATCCGATGTCACATAATCATAGGAATAGTCCCCTAGATTGCTCTCGTATGCATCATATATATAAACTTGGAGTACATACCTGTTTAACCTTTCGCATTGCTTATATTTATATGTAATTCTTATTACGAAGTCTTACCCGGACATAATCTCCACACGTAGTCATCGGGTCGTACCCGGACATAATCTCCACACGTAGTCATCGGGTCATACCCGGAACATATTTCCAAGTTTCATGTACACTTAATCACATGTTACAACATTCACATTAGCCATTCGGCTTTACCACATATACATATCGCATTCATCACATCGGCCATTAGGCCTTATCACATATATATACACTTCCACATTCATCACATCGGCCCTTAGGCCTTATCACATACATATACATTTTCACATTCATCACATTGGCCATTAGGCCTTATCACATATATATACATTTTCACATTCATCACATCGGCCATTAGGCCTTATCACATATATATACATTTTCACATTCATCACATCGGCCATTAGGCCTTATCACATATATATACATTTTCACATTCATCACCACGTCCATTAGGCCTTATCACATATATATACATTATCACATTCATCACATCGGCCATTAGGCCTTATCACATATGTATACATTTTCACATTCATCACATCGGCCATTCGGCCTTATCACACATATATGTATATTATACATATTTCATATTTTTCTTGTACATCAATTTCAGCAATAGCTTATAAGCAACTCAAATAGTTTCATCAAAGTTTACAACAAAATCACATATTCACTACAAGCAGTTTTCCTGACCAACAGTCACTAAGTTGTTTATAACTGGAGCTACAAAACTCAAAATCAATTGCCATTAATTTTCCCCGAATGTAGACTCATGTATCTTTCATCCATAAAATTTTCAGAATTTTAGGTTTGGCCAATCAATACCAGATTTTTCTTAAAGTTTCCCCTGTTTCACTGCTTGACTAATCTGACCACTCTTCACTACGAATCAAATTTTTCATTGTACAGAATTCATAATGTGTTTTATTTGATTCCATTTGAAACTAGACTCATTAAGGAGTCTAAGCATATAAATATTATCTCATAACCATTTTTGTACAAATTATAATGATTTTCCAAAAACAGAACAGGGATTTTGAGTCATTCCGACATCGTCTCCGCACAACTTTAAATATCTCTTTATAGGAAATTTATTTGCTTCCACGGTCTCTTTTATAAGAAACTTATAGGAAATTTATTTGCTTCCACGGTCTCTTTTATAAGAAACTAGACCAACTAGGCTTTGATTACATGTTTTATTCAGCCTATAATTCCACACCAACAATTTATAGTGATTTTCTAAAATCACATTATCTTCTGTCCAAGCAATTTATTTCAATTTGCTCTTAACTTTCCAAGTCCAAACACTTATGAACTTACCATTTGGGTTTAAGACATATCATGGCCACATCATATCTTATCAAATCAACTCATTATGTCCTATTATGATTGAATTTACTCAACGATTAATCGCTTAAAACTTACCTCGGATGTGGTCGAACGATTTCGCGGCTATTCGATCACTTCTTCCTTCCCTTATCCAACTTTGATCCTCTAGGCTCTTGAGCTTAATTAAACAAACAAATTGACTTAATCATTTGAGCATCGAAAAGAGGAATACAAGGCACTTAGCCCATATTTATACATTAGACATTAAATTCACATACATGTGAAATCATGCATCAACTCAACATATTAACTCACATCCCTTTTAGTCGATTTTCCTAACCAAGATAAAGGCATCAATATGCTTGCCTCTAACCGAAAGCATGCAACACTAATCTTCTCATGTGGCCGAGTATGCATGTATATGTTGAGGCCAATTATGCTCAATACTTCCTACAAGTATGGTTACTTGTATTGATTATATCTCGTTTCATTTCAAATTCAAAACTCGGCTAATACGCATTTATACACTAGAAAGCAAATACTAACATTTTGCATTTCATCTTACTACCATGGCCGAATGCTCCTTCCACACCATTTACCTTCACAAAGCATGAATTTCATCATCCAAATTACAAGCTTGCAACCTCATGAAGTTTAACCTCATAGTATCTATCAAACTCTCACTCATTAGCTTCTATCATAATCTCGAACAACACCAAATAAACATATACTTCGTGGGTCTATGGTAGAACCAAGAAAGGAACTCATTGATATCAAGATGTAAGCAACTACCATTATTTATCTAAGTTTAGCATAAAACACAACCATCACCCTTATTAATCTTTTATAGCGAAAACCATACTCACCCCACAAATCAAATTTCAACATGGTTTACAAAAATCACTTAATATCTCATCAACACAACATCAACACCAAGCAAGAATGATACATCCATGGCCGAGTGTTATCTCCATCACATAGCAAGGTTTAGACCATGGGCTAGGTAGAGCTCAAGCTAACAACTAACACATGCAAGAATCTCATGGCACAACATCAAACTTACCTTAATAGTGACCTAGGATAGCCGAATGCTTCACTCCCTTCTTCCCTTTCTCCTTCAATTTTCAGCCAAAAGATGTTCAAGGATGAACACACACATTTTTTTTTTCCTTCTTTGTTTTCTTTCTCTCATTCACGGCAAGGGGGGGCATGGATGAGACCATTTTTTTTTTCCTTTCTTTGCCCATGCTCTTTATTTTATAATTTCTAGCATCAAGCATTCACCCAACATGTTTTATGACATGTTTTGCCCATAATTCTTTGTCATGGCCGGCCACTATCAATTAGGGGGGGAAATTTGACATGCAAGTCCTCCCTTTTGATTACATGCACTATTAGGTCCTTGTAGATTAGCCTATCACATTTCAAAAGTGTCACACAAGTTCTTTTGACTAAATTCACATGCAATTTCCTAAATCGAAGCTTAAAATTTTCGCACATTCATATTCACATATTTTAGACCATAAATATCACATCCAAATAATTTGGTGACTCGGTTTAGCGGTCCCGAAACCACTTTCTGACTAGGGTCACTTTAGGGCTGTCACAGGGTATGCCTACTCTCCTCATGGTTTGCTCTATTTAAAGCCAGCTCTCCATCTACTCTTATGTTAGCTTCCTGATGTGGGACCCCTCCATCGCCAGAGTTTAAAACCAACACCAACTCTTGCCGTCCCACCATAGCAAAATAATCAACCTTTGCGTGCCAAGGGATTCGAACCAAAGTCCTATCATATGCCAACTCACGCCACCACCACTAGGCCATCAACTCATTTATGTCATAAATCCAACACATTAAACTTTAAAGCGCACCTACTTGCTTCCAGATTTATTGAAAAGAAAAACCAAAATATCTTGCAAGAGCCAAACTTGAACCTTGGACCCCTTGCTTCCTCTATGGCGTCACTTCCTTGTCCCTTAAGTGGCGCCACCTTGCCACAACACCACACTCCTTTTTGTGTCATCTTTTACCCCTTTACTCTTAAAAGCCCAAACGCCAATTGTATCACCAGTTCATAAAATTAAAATTCCGAAGACTACCACAGATTTAACTTAAGTTTTGGCCTTCCAAAGGCCCACTAACCTACTAAAATATATATTTTAACCAACTAGAACACACAAAAAATTTTAAAAAAAAACACAGAAAACTCAAAAATTAGGGCATTACAACTGTACCCTCCTTAAAAAAATTTCGTCCTCGAAATTTTACCTGAATCAAACAGATGAGGATATTGTTGATGCATCGCCACTTCTGGCTCCCAAGTAGCTTCCTCTCTGCCATGATTACGCCACAGCACCTTTACTAGCGGAACTGATTTCCTCCTCAAAATCTTAACATCTCGATCCAAAATCTGCACAGGCTCTTCCTCAAAAGTCAGGTCTATTTGGACCTCGATCTCTACAACCGGCACAACATGAGTAGGGTCAGAACGATACCGCCTTAACATGGAGACGTGAAAGACATCATGAATCCTATCCAACTCTGGAGGTAGCTCCAGTTGATAAGCCACTGGACCCACTCGCTTAAGAATCTGATAAGGCCCAATGAACCGCGGACTTAACTTGCCTTTCCTCCCAAACCTTAATATTTTCTTCGAAGGTGAAACCTTCAAGAAGACCATATCACCCACAGAGTACTCAATTTCCTTGCGCTTCAAATCTGGATATGAATTTTTTCTATCAGATGCTTCCTTCAACCGGTCTCTAATCAACTTGATCTTATGCTCAGTATCTGCCACCAACTCAGGTCCAAGAACCTGTTGTTCACCCAACTCGCTCCAAAAACTAGGTGTACGACATCTTTGCCCATACAGTGCCTCATAAGAAGCCATTCGAATACTGGCCTGATAACTATTGTTGTATGCAAACTCTGCCAACGGTAAGTAATCCTCCCAACTGCTTGGAAAGTCGATAATGCATCCCCTTAACATGTCTTCTAGAATCTGAATAACCCTTTCCGGCTGACCATCAGTCTGAGGATGAAAGGCTGTACTAAAGTTCAACTGCGTACCCAACACCTTATATGCAACTTTTGCAAAAACCGAGATGTGAATCTAGGATCTCGATCAGAAATAATCAACACTGGCACTTCGTGAAGTCGCACTATTTCTGCCACATACAATTTGGCTAACTTCTGAAGTGAATAATCAGTGCGGACAGGTATGAAATGAGCAGATTTGGTCAAACTATCCACAATTACCCAAATCGAGTCCTTCTTCGACAGTGTCAAGGGTAATCCACTCACAAAATCCATGGTTACCCTCTCCCACTTCCAAAGTGGTACTTTCACTAGCTGCAAAAGTCCGGAAGGTAATTGATGTTCAGCTTTCACTTGCTGACAAGTCAGACATTTTCCCACAACTTCCGTTACCTCTCGCTTCAATCCAAGCCACCAATACCACTCCTTTAAGTCGTGATACATTTTAATCCCTCCAGGATGCATAACACACAGACCTCCATGAGCTTCTTTCAGAATTGCTTGCCTGAAGTCGAGTCCTTCTAATACAAACTCTACCTCGGTAACACAAAACTCCCTCACCTGCTCATCCGAACTCAAGTATCCCCATTCTTAACTCGCCGAATCGAGAAACCAGGACTCATCCTCGATTGCTTTTTCCTTAATCTCATCCACCTGTGTCGGCCTAACTTGCGCTTTCGCTAACAGACTACCGTCGTCATACATGAGACTCAAACGAGCAAACATGGCTCTCGGATCGATACAATTCTACGACGTAGGGCATCAGCCACCACATTAGCTTTGCCTGGGTGATACTCAATTGCGCAGTCATAATCCTTAAGCAACTCTATCCATCTCCGCTACCTAAGGTTCAGCTCCTTCTGAGTCAGCAAGTACTTAAGACTCTTATGATTTGTGTATATAATACATCTTTCTCCGTACAGGTAATGTCTCCAAATCTTAAGCACAAAGATTACTGCTGCCAACTCCAGATCATGAGTAGGATAGTTAACTTCATGTGGTTTAAGCTGTCGCGATGCATAAGCAACCACTTTACCCTCTGCACACAGCCCAACCCTACATGTGATACATCACTGCATACGGTAAAATCTTGTAACACCCCAAACCCAGCCCAGACATTACGACCAAATCCGGCGTGTCACATTGAAGTGTTTTTTGAAAACCATGTTTTCATTGAAAACCCTTCTTGATGTTTAGAAACTTTTTACCGTTTAAACTTGAATAAAACCTTAGCCTTATTTTTTTTTCCAAAACGTGATTCATTGTAATAATCAAAGCATTGTTAACAACCTTGTAAAATCTTATGGGAAACTTTGAAAACTTGTAAACCTTTGTAGTGGCAGAAACATGTTATTTTAAAAAAATAGTTAAGTATAAAAAAAATCAAACCTTCTTTGTCATGGCTTAAAGTGAATGGATACTACGCACTAGGTAGGATTCAAGAAAAGAGGAGGTGAGTCAATTAGACTGCTTAAGTACCTAGCTCTTCCATGATCCAATCCTAGACATGCATACATCCATTGCCACACTTTAAGCTTATTACTTGTCCACGATCAACAAATTAAGTTTAAGTCTATTTAAAATATTTATTTCCTTTGAAAACATTTACATTGCGGAAGATTTGCTCGATTATCGTGATATTTTAAAAATAAGTAACTTTTATAAAACGCGCCCTAGAGCTAACCAATTTAATAACCCAAAATATTAAAAATAATAAAAGAGCGGCCTTATTACAACTTTAACTAGAATAAAATAATCAAAATAATAAATGCGAAACTTATTTTAAAGAAAACAAAACTTAATCTTCGTGGCCACTCGAATCCCGCCACTCCAAGTCCATCGATCTAAGGCTCACCGCAAAGATGGGAAAAAGGGGTGAGTTTGGAAAACTCGATGTGTAAAGTATCCCAACCGAGCCCAAATCGGTTCAAGCTTTTACGGGCCTAAGCCCTATTCGAATTTAGTGTTAATCGGGCCTTAGCCCATATCAATATTAATCTGGGCCATAGCCCTTACAAGATCGAGTATATTGGGCTTAGCCCATATCAGTATCAATCTGGGCCGTAGCCCTATTACAAGTCGAGATATATTGGGCCTTGCCCATATCAACACAGTTAGGCCCATTTCAATACAGTCACATATGATTAATGCATGATAACCCCATCCAACCTTGCACTTGCCTCCGTCCATCCCTACACTTCCTGTGGGGAATAAATCACCCACGCCATCCCTACACTTACAGTGTTAGCTTGGTTATGCACTAACTATAATCCGCAAAGAAAGTCGCTTATATCGTAATATGTGGCACGACCACCGTAACGGTTCTTCCTCCATAACAAAACCCAACCCCATGCAATGATATACATGTCACGGCATACAACAAACATAATCGAATATCATGCATTTCGGTCAAAATTAACCCTAGGGGTATAACGGTCATTTTGCACCTAGGGGTAAAATGGTAATTTTCATACTTAGGGGTATTTCAGTAAAATTTACTATTCTAGAGTTTACATACATATTATAACCATTAACACATTAACAGAAGCACTTACCGAGCGTTTTTACCGAATTGGGCCCGTTGGCCTATTAACCCGTTTTCAGCCCATTAAGCCCAAATATACCGAAGTGCACGAAATTGCGCACTTTGCAATCATACTGCTTGCGATTACCAAAATTAACAACCAAACCACCTCACAAGCGCTCGCACGCTCGCAAGTTCACAAATGCCGGCTTTTTAGCTTTTTGGCTTTTGCCGATCTAGTCTATGAGTGGGTGTCATTTACACACCTATTTTATGATGATTCGTTGACGAGATCCATGCACGAACTGCCTACAATTGTATTACTACCACGTTAATCTAACTATCGAAAATGAACTACATATTAACTCCTTACCATATTCGGCCAATAACACCTTAGGCACTAGCGATCCTACCTTTGCCGAAGTTAGCGACTAGGTTTAGATCCAGTTGTTCCACTTGTCCAAGCCCTTGATCAACAGCCTCTAGATCACACTATTATCAAAAATAAAGTAATTATCACAACCCTTAGGGCTATAAACCCAAATCGACAGCCTCCCTAACCTTTAGGGGTTTCGGCTTTTTTTCTAAAATACGAAAGATAGACTAAGTTGGAAAGACTTACCACCGATTCTTTTAGTCAACGTTCCCCCCTTAGTTCCTACTTGATTCTGATGCAGCTCTAAGCCCTCAAATGATAACAAAAGTCGAGCCTTCAGTGATCTCAGTATTCGGCTATGTCCCTAGGATAGTGTGGGATTTTCGGCTTTTTTTGTAATAGTGTAGAGAAAGATAAAATATGAGGGTTTTACTGTGGTACTATCGACAAAAACTTGGGGTTTAGAGGATGAGAGAATTGGCCAAAGATGATGAGAAAAATAAGAGAATTGGCTAAGGAAATCGGTACAAGAGGAATCAAGTTTTCGGGATTTCAGATTTGAGGCAATCGGCTATAGTCTTAAAAATAATGGAAGGAAGAAGGAGTTTGAACCAAGAGAAAATTAACAACAAAGGATCTAGTTTCTGCTTCTAAAACTCATTCTGAGGTATGCTTATTTTGGTTTTCAAAAAGAAAATCAAAGAAGAAAGGGTTACAAAAATAGAAGAGGTTATCAAAAGAGAAGAGATTAAGATTCGGCTAATTGGCTAAGAATAATCCCAATTTAAATCTCGTGCCTATCTCCTTCTTTATAGCCAACAACATAGTTTGAATTTAATTCAAACTCTCCTTATATAAACAACAACAGAGTCCTCCGCTATCGACTCACCTCACACCTTGTCATTGGGGAGTTTCAATCTGTCTGACCCTTTTCGTGCGCACACATAAAAAAGGAGCACCCTCCTGCACGTAACGCTGCTCGAACACGGGACCTCCAGGGTGCCCAACACACTACTGACCACTGGGACGGGCCTCCTTCTTTGATATAATAGCGTCGCGTTTACCTTTAAACCTTACCTGCTGACGTCCTGAGTTCCTTTAAAAATAAAACAGAACATACATGCGCTTGGACTCGAACCCGAGCCACCCTAGGACTCCTAACGCACTGCTGGCGCTGTGCCACAAGCCTTTTAGTGGCATAACTCGGTCGCAACTATACTTAAGTTTTACCTTAGCTCAACTCGGCTTCTAAAAGAAAAAGCAACTTACGCAAGACACTGCGTGCCTTGAACCTGTGCACTCCTACAACCTCCTAGCGCCACCGCCTTTGGACCAAGCTTCCTTTTGCCTAATTTAGCCTACTTTATTATTAAAGCCTTATTGCCCAGTTCCCTAAGAAGAAAAAAACTAATTTCTTTGCTAAAGTCTTGGATCGAACCAAGATTTTTCCCACACTTTAAATACTTCTAAATTTATTTAAAAACTAAATTTAAACACCACATTAATAATAATATCCTCTATATTTTTAAATAATAATAATAATAATAACCATAACAATGAAAATTTCAACTACAATAATATATATATATTTTTTCCTAATAATAATAATTATAATTTCCATAAATCAATAAAAATAGATACAAGAAAATTTTCTAATAATAATTTAATTTAAACACTAAATTAACAACAATAATTTTATAAATATATTTGTATCTAATAATTATAATTTTCATAAAAATATCAAGAATAATAATGTAAATATTTTATCAATATATATATATATTTTTTAAACACTAGTAATATTTAAAACTTCCCAATATTCAGGATTTCTTCTATCCAAATCCCAGACTCAAAACCCAACTCTTCTAGGCCCAAATTTTGGGGCGTTACAAATCTTTTCCAGACTCCAGTTGAATCAGTACAGGTGCTTCGGTCAGAACTTTCTTTAGCTTCTCAAAAGATTCCTGTTGTTTCTCAGTCCAAACAAACGGTACTCCCTTCCTTATAAGCTTTGTCAAAGGCGCTGCCATCACAGAAAATCCTTCCACAAACCTTCTATAGTACCCAGCTAAACCCAGAAAACTTTGAATTTCTGACACTGACCTAGGTGGCTTCCATTCCAGAATCGCTTCAATCTTTCAAGGGTCCACTTGATCCCTTCAGAAGAGAAAACATGCCCCAAGAAAGTTACCTCTCTCAACCAGAACTCACACTTACTGAATTTCGCATAAAGCTCATTCTCCCTCAGCACTTGCAGCACAATACGAAGATACTCATCATGCTTCTCCTTAATTTCAGAATAAAGCAGAATATCGTTGATAAAGACGACCATGAATCGATCCAAGTATGGCTGGAACACTCGATTCATCAATCCATAAATGTCGCAGGTGCGTTCGTTAACCCAAATGGCATAACCAAGAACTCATAGTGACCATACTGAGTTCTGAATGCCGTCTTGTGAATATCCACCTCCTTAACCTTCAACTGATGATACCCAGATCGAAGGTCAATATTGGAAAATACTGAAGCTCCTCTAAGTTGGTCGAATAAATCATCGATTCTCGGCAGTGGGTACTTGTTCTTAATCATCAGTTTGTTCAACTGCCGATAATCGATGCACATCTGCATTGAACCATCTTTCTTCTTTACGAACAACACTAATGCTCCCCACGGAGACACACTTGGTCTAATGAAGCCTCTATCCAATAACTCTTGAATTTGGGCTTTTAGCTCCACCAACTCCTTCGGTGCCATCCTATTAGGTGTAATGGACACCGGTGCCATTCCAGGCAACAAGTCGATTCCAAACTCCACCTCTCGGTTCGGGGGAAAACCCAGAAGCTTCCATGGAAAAACATCTTAAAAATCCTTGACGGTTTTAACTTTATCCACTATCAGATCCTCAGTTTCCGATTGGCTTCAAAATGCCAAATAAGCCTCAAATCCCTTTTGAATCCACTTCTCGGCTCTCAATGCTGACACCACATTAAACAGATAATCAATGTTGACACCACATTAAACAGATAATCCCTACGCTCGCCTATCACCAAAACCTCCTCATCCTTTGTGGTCTTTAACATTATTCGCTTAGCAGCACAATCCAGAGTAGCCCTATGCTTAACAAGCCAATCTATTCCCAAAATGAGATCGAATTCTCTGAAAGGTAGCTCCATCAGATATCCAGAGAAAACTTTTCCTTGAGTTTCTATAGGAATATCTCTAACTTTTCCTTGAGTTTCTATAGGCACATCTCTATACAATTTATCTACCCTAACCGAGTGACCCAAAGGACTTAGTACAGACACCCCACTCACGATCTCCTCAGAGCGCACACCCAGCGACCTAGATATAGCACATGCAACATATGAATGGGTAGATCCAACATCTATCAACGCAGTGTATGGCATATGGAAATCGAACGCATCAGTTATGACGTCGGTGCATCACCCTCCTCTCGGCGACGAGTCAGATACACCAACACCTACCGACGAGCCTCGGCAAATCCAAAGACCCCTACCAGCGCCTCTTCCTCGACCGCTTCCATTACCACCTCGCTTTGCCCACATCCTCTCGAAAACTGTGGTCCACCCCTCACTGGTTGAGCGACCCTCTGCTCTAAAACTTGAACCTGATCTGGTTCTTGAAGACAATCCTTAACCCTATGCTCCATAGATCCAAATCAGAAACAAGCACCAGAACATTTCCGACACTCACCCATATGCATCTTCCCACAATTCCTCGGTACTGCTCGAACTGGCTCCATTACCCTTGCTCCCTTAACATTCTTGTTCATACCACCTGAAAGTCCTGAATCTCTCCTAAAACGGTTTCAATCTTTCTCACGATTCTGTCTTTCTATGCTTCACTTTCTCAGCTATCTTAGCTTCCTCCACTAAAGCAGCAAAGTTACGCTCCCTCTGTGGAGCAATCAGCACCCTAAGTTCATCTCTCAGACCAACCTCGAAGCGTATGCTACGCTCATGCTCTGTAGCGACAATCCCGTATATACCGGCTCGATCTTAGAAACTCAGACTCATACTCACCACTAACTTACTCCCTTGGACCAGTTCAAATTCTTTTCATGGCGCCCACGTAACTAGCCCCAACATACTTTCCTTTGAAGGTCTGTCTTAACAGCTCCCAAGTCATCTTGTCAAATAGGAGTTCCATCTCTCACCGTGAGCCACCACTGATAAGCCTCATCCCTGAGTAACGATATGGCTCCCTTCAGCTTTTGCTCCACAGAGCAGTCTAGATCATCCATAATCCACTCTGTGGCTTCTAACCAATTCTTAGCCACATTCGGAGCTACACCAGATACGCCCCTAAATATCTCTGCTCCATTGGCCCGGAGCTGCTCAAAAATAGACCCCCGAATTCTGTTTCCCGTACTTGCCCCAGCAACCCTTTCCAAAACTCAGAGCATTTCCTGGGACAGAGCATCGTCTCGGGTACCTCGATCATGAGACTCTACCTCCGTTGCTGGTGGTACCGGTGCATCTACTACAGGCACATGTCCTGAAGACGAAGATTCAGCCTAAGCATTACCTTGGCCACGTCTACGGCCTCTTCCACGAGCTGCTCGTAAACTTATTTCGTATTATCTGGTTAAGAATTTTATGAATCAGTTTAATATTTCAGTGTTTATTTCAGATGCCTTATGAATAACAGTAATTCAAAGTTTGAGTTTGTTTCCTTTTGCGGTAGCCCAGCTACAGTTCCAGTCTACTTATCAGAGTTTCAATAGTTCCAGTGTTACCCTAACTAAAGTACCATGATAAAGTTTTGTACAAGAATATAACAGATATTTCAGAAACAATCAGAAAGGCTCAGAAAACTTACAGACTTGGGCTGGAGATTCGGTGTGCCACCTTCTAAAAAACCTAATTTTAGAAAACTGATTTTAATCTTTAAAATCATCTATTTGTAATGAGAAAATATTAGAAACATTCTCGAAAACAATTTATAATCAAGTTAAAAAAAAATGATTTTCGAAATCCTTTATTCAGTGTTTCTTTACAAACTCCCGTTTTTAGACCCGTTCCACAACCGAGTTGTTGCAACTTAGCTCTGATACCACTAAATGTAACACCCCAAACCCGGCCTAGACATTATGGCCAGATCTGACGTGTCACATGGACTTATGACTTAGTATGCATTCGCTGGTTAAAGTGATTGGGGTGGTCTTTGTAAAAACAGCGGTTGAATAAAAAGCCGGTTTATCAATCTTTAGGATATCCATTTGTTGTGCTTGTTGAGTCTTGAAAACGTTCATTAATTTTGAAAACCCGCGCAACCTAACACTAACAGTTTCGTCATAGTATAAATATAGTCAGAAAATAAAACCATAGCGGAAAAAAGAAATTTAAATAGCGGCCTTATTACAACTTAAAACCCAAAATTAAATTAGAATATAAAAATAATAAAAATAAACTAACTTAGAAAAACCAACTTTGCAGATAATGTGGCCACTCTGAATCCCTCACAGCTCCAAGCCCACTATGGTTGGGGATTTCCTGCAGAGATGAAAATAAAGGGTGAGTTCGGTAAACTCAGTGTGTAACATAACCCAACCATAGCCCAAAACAGATCAAACCTCAGAGTCAGACTTATCTGGTCCTTGGCCCAGTACAGGAATTAGAATGAAACCCATAGGCCCATAGCAGATGCAAAAAAAATATATCATGAATGCAGAAATCCCAATCCAAAGCCATCCATAACACCCCCGTACCAGCCTTACACCATGTGGGGAGACTACTCGACCCACCCAACTTCTACACACCAGAGAAATTGCAGCGAGGCTGCTAGATATTGTGACGAAGTCACCAGATACAGTTGTGGCTAGGCCACCAGAATAGATATATATGTGTGCGAAGCCACCAGATTGCAGCGAGGCTGCCAGATATTGTGACGAAGTCACCAGAACAGATATATGTGGTGAGGCCACCAGATTGCAGCGAGGCTGCCAGAACGCTTCCTCCATCAATATAAACCCATGTACTATGCAACAGAAATAATATGTCATAGCATACGTATACAGAAACAGAACATCATGCTTTTCAGAAAAAAAACCCTAGGGGTAAAATCATAATTTTGCATGCATAAGGGTATTTCAGTAATTATTACCTATTGCTAAGGTTTCATGCTCATTCTAAGGTTTACCAAGTAAACAAAAGTACTTACCTCGTCTTTTTACCAAAGTCGGCCTGTTGGCCCATTGGCCTGTTTTCAGCCCATTGGCCTGTTTTCGGCCCATTGGCCTGTTTTCGGCCCATTAAGCCCAAAAATACTGTTGTGCACGAAAATGCACACTCTGCACTCTAATCATCCAAATGCACCATATTCATTAACAACTGTCTCACGAGTGCTCACATGCTCGCGAGTTTACAAAATACCAACGTTTCGGTATTTCGGCTTTTACCGATTCAGTCTAAGGGAGGGTGTCGTTTACACACCTGGTTGATGACGATTGATGACGATATCTCCCATGCGATAATCCTACAATCGATCACTAACACATTAGACTTACGAATTAACGATAACTAACATAAATCCACATCAACTAACCCAATCATCACACAAGTTAGTCATTTACGCACGAGGGGCAAAATAGTCATTTTACCCTCCAGGGGTAAATCGGTAGTCCTACCCTACAGGGGTATTTTAGTAATTCTAAAACTTATCCACTTGGGCCTATGGACCCATTGGGACCACATGGCCCATTTCAGCCCATCGCGGGCTGAAATAGCCGTCCTACTGCTAGATTAATGAGAAATACACACCTGTTAGGAGACTTCAGTTAATCCGCGCTCCAAACACTCTAAGCTAACGCCCAACCCAAACGAGCACGTCACAAAATGAAAGGGATCAGCCAAGAAGGGTATGCCTACTCTCCTCATGGTTTGCTCTATTTCAAGCCAGCTCTCCATCTACTCTTATGTTAGCTTCCCGATGTGGGATCCCTCCATCACCAGAGTCTAAAACCAACACCAACTCTTGCCATCCCAACATAGCAAAATAATCAACCTTTGCATGCCAAGGGGATCGAACCAAAGTCCTCTCACATGCGAACTCACGCCACCACCACTAGGCCATCAACTCATTTGTGTCATAAATCCAACACATTAAACTTTAAAGCGCACCTACTTGCTTCCAGATTTATTGAAAAGAAAAACCAAAATATAGTGCAAGAGCCAAGACGAACCTTGGACCCCTTGCTTCCTCTATGTCGTCACTTCCTTGTCCCCTAAGTGGTGCCACCTTGCCACTACACCACACTCCTTTTTGTGTCATCTTTTACCCCTTTACTCTTAAAAGCCCAAACGCCAATTGCATCACTTGTTCATAAAATTAAAATTCTGAAGACTACCACGGATTTAAATTAAGTTTGGGCCTTCCAAAGGCCCACTAACCTACTAAAATATATATTTTAACCAACCAGAACACACAAAAATATAAAAAAAAACATAGAAACATAGAAAACCCAAAAATTGGGGCATTACAAGGTGGTTCGGCATATGGGACGACTCGGAGATGGCCACACTACGAACAACTTTAAATATTCATATTTTCTTTTACATTACTTAAATTACTTTCTCTTTGGGTTTCTGATGTAATAAGGCCTTTTCTCTAATTTTCTAGCTTTTAATTTAGGGGGTTTTTAACTATTACGATTTATTTCTGTTAAAAGTAGAGCGCGATTTTCCAAAATGATATCTGTTTTCATAACATCATGTTTTCGTAACATTGTTGAAATGATTCCGTAACAAACATGTTTTTTAAAAGTAAGGTTGGTTTAAAATGGTTAACAAATAATTAAGTTGACTTTAGAATTAAACAAATGGGCTTTTTCTCTTTCAAGCGAGATTTATTAATAAGACAAAGTTTTTTGAAAAAGCATTTTAATGTGACATGCCAGATTTGGTCATAACGTCTAGGCTTGGTTTGGGGAGTTACAACTCAGGTATGTATGAGATTCATACGAGTATTGACAAGGGAAGTATTTGATGAATTCAATTATGATATTGAATATATGTACAATGAGAAAGGTTTGTGAACTTGAATGTGTGTAGCTATGCTTATCATATTTGAATTGATATGCAAATACTAATTTGATGACTTTATTTGTATATGGCTTACTAAGCTTTTAAAGCTTATTGTGTTTATTTTTCACTATTTTATAGATTATCGAAGCTAGCTCGGACTCAAGGATCATTAGGAAACGTCATCACACTATCGATCATCTCGTTGGTACTTTTGAAGCTTTATATATATGGTATATGGCATGTATAGGCTAGTTTTGTCTTGATATGTTTTGATTTATGATTTTGAGCCATAAGATTAGGCTTGTTAATGTTGGTTGGTATTTGGCCATCTAAGTTGGCTTAAATTATGTGTTTGATAAGTGATATATGTGATGTATATAATGCCTTATGTGTTGGCTTGTTTGGTAAGGTTATATGGTTGCTCTTTTAGATATTTGTAAGTTGGAGTTTTATTGCTTGGAAGTGACATGAAATAGTTGATAAGTTGATAAGGAAATGCATTCGGTACTTATGTAAGCTTTGATGATTTTGGTATAATGATTTAGTATGTTTTAAATATGAGAATTAACAATTGAAATGGTTGAGGATAGATGGCATGAAATGTGTATGAAATAGCATTCTTTGGTTGCCTATATATGTATAAAATGGTGCAAATTTGATGTGGTTTAGGTATGCTTGAGGAGGGTGAGAAATGTGCCTTTTACCAAGCCTATTTTCACTCCACACGGTTGAGCACACGGGCGTATGGCTTGACCGTGTGTGACATGTGGCCTTGGTACACAGCTATGTATCCCCTGGGGTACCTTTCGAATTTAAGTCAGTATACCCTATAGGTTTGACAAGGTCAAGACACACGGGCGTGTCTATTGGCCATGTTTGGCATACGGGCTGGCACATGGGCATGTGGTTAGCCATGTGACCCAAGTCAGTAACCCATTCAGATTTCCCACAGCCATGGTACACGGGCGTGCCCTCAGCCGTGTGGTGCAAGTCAGTATGTATGCCCTGTTTTCACATGGTTTGTGACACGGGCGTGTCTGGTGGCTGTGTGCCATGGCACACGGGCACGTAACCTTTAAATGTATGATAATTTTCTAAGTTTCTCAAAGTTTGCAAATGTTATCGGTTTAGTCTCGAACCACTTTTAAGCATGTTTTAAGGTCTCTAGTACCTTATAAGGGACAATGTGGATGAGTTGAATGGATATTGACTATGAATCATACATGTATGTGAATGATGTTTATTATTCAGTAATGCCTCATAACCCTATTTCGGTGATGGATACGGGTTAGGGGTGTTACACATATCATCACATTAAAATCAAACCACAATATACCAACTTCCAAACAATAATATTCCAACTTACAGCTATCCAAAAGAGCAACCATATAACCTTACCAAACAAGCCAACACATAAGGCATTATATACATCACATACATCACTTATCAAACACATAATTTAAGCCAACTTAAATGGCCAAATACATACCAACATTTACAAGCTAAATCTCATGGCTCAAAATTATAACTCAAAACATATCAAGATAACACTAGCCTATAATGCCATATACCATATATACAAAGCTCCAAAAGTACCAACGAGATGATCGATAGTGTGATGATATTTCTCGACGATCCTGGAGTCCGAGTTAGCTTTGATAATCTATAAAATAGTGAAAAATAAACACGATAAGCTTTAAAAGCTTAGTAAGCCATATACAATATAAAGTCATCATATGAATATTTGCATATAAATTCAAATATGCTAAGCATAGCTAAACACATACAAATTCACAAACCTTTCTCATTATACACATATTCAATATCTTAATCGAATTCATCAAATACTTCCTCGTTTCCATACTCGTATGAATCTTGTACATACCTGAGTTACGTATCTCAATCAGGCATTCTTTCTCAACTTGAATTTGCCCAATGAACCATTCGGAATTGTTAAGGATACTTGGAAATCACATAAGCTCGCACAATGCCATATCCCAGATATGGTCTTACATGTTATCATATATTGATGCCACTGTCCCAGACAGGGTCTTACACGAAATCATAATATAATGCCAATGTCCTAGACATGGTCTTACCGTAATCACAATACAATGCCAATCTCCCAAACATGTTCTTACATGTAATCACATCTCGATAACCTAATGTCATGACATCCGTATGCTATACTATTCCTAAGGTTCGTACGGGACTTTTGGATGTCGTAACTCTGTCGATTCTTGCTCGTAATTGCTCGTTCAACATTTATAACAATTCAATGACAAATAAACACATTTAATTCAATTTAAAGACATTTATTTGCATATGAACCTACCTCGTATATACACTAAACGGCTCGGATCGACTACTCGACAACTTTTGATTTCCCCCAATCTAAATCTGATTTCTTTCGTTCTTGATCTATATATATTCAAAATTAATCCATTTAATCACCAACTCAATCAATTTCATCCACAAACACATATTTGGGCATTTTTACACTTTAGCCTGTAAAGTTCCACATTTATTCAATTTAGTCCCTATTTCATAAAATTGCAAATTCATGAAATTTAAGGACAACCCATGCTATCCAAATTTTTTCTAACTTCATAGCAGCCCATATTTTTATTTATTTTACACTTTTAACCACAACATTTCACATTTTCTCAATTTAATCCCTAATTGAAATTTTTTTCAAAAATCGCTTGACAAAACTTGTATATCTATCATTAAACCTTCATAATCTATCATCAAACATTTAAATACTCAAGCATTCAACAATAGCTTCATTCAAAATCTATAACAGTTTCAAAAATGAAGGTACGAGCTAGCTAGATTAAGCTGCAACAAGCTCAAAAACATAGAAATCATTAAAAACCGAGCTAAAACTATACCTTAATTGACAAATGAAGCTTGGCCGAATATAAACCTAAAAATGGCTGATTTCCTTTGCTCAAAATCTTTTTGGGAAGATGAAACAAATTATGATTTTATTTGTTTATTTTAATTAACCTTTAATAACCAAGTTACAATTTTAACCTTAATGAGCTTTAATAATTACAATTATGCCTAGCCATTATCATCCACTAACCCTATAATGGTATAATCACATCTTAAGGACCTTCACTTCAATCAACCATAGCAATTAAACACATTTAACATATAAAATGCCACTTTTGCATTTTAAACACTCAAACGCTAAAATCATTTCACGAAATTTTCGTACATACTTATTAAAATGGTATAAACACCATAAATAATATTAAAATAATTTTTTGACCTCGGATTGTGGTCCTAAAACCACTATTTTGATTTAGCTAAAACCGTGCTATTACAAATTCTTAGGTACATGGCAAGAACAAAATAAATCATCACCAACTCTCGAGTCCGAGATTGCTACTAGATGATGAGTTGAAAATTGAATTGTAAAGTACCTAACCTACACACAAAAAACAAAACCGTATGTTGAGTATAACTTAATGGTATTTCTATTGAACAATAAACATAACATAAATAATTTTTAAATGCATAAGCTAAAAATGAATGTTAACATGTCGTTAATGTCAATTCACGTATATTCTTTGTTCAAACTAACACATCTTTTTAGTATAAATACATAGCAATCCACTTCACATACCATTTGGTATCTCAATTTCCAATTTCATGTATTCAATGAACATATCTACCATTGTTCAACTCATGCCACAAATAGACATTCCAATTGACATTTTCCTTCCATTCCATATCCATTTGTCATCTCAACATCAATTACCACATCTCATATCAATTTTCCAATCTCAAGGATGTCAGAAATGTAAAATAATATCTGATATAAAACTTAAAAAACCACAAACCATGATTTGTCATGTCAAATCATCAAGAATAAATCAAGAACAAAATTAGATGCGGAAACATACCTGAGAATTCATTGATTTCTTAAAATCTACGGATCCTGCAGTTTTGATCTTCCAAATTAGCACATAAGTAATCTAGAGAAGGTGACTCTCTTTTTTCTAAAGATGGGATATTAGAAAAGTTATCTTATTTGTAATTTGGGGACCATAACCTTAATATATAACTTTTGCACATTAACCCTAATTTCTAATCAACCCATCATTAATTAGAAATTAGTTACTAGAGTATCTACACATATTTGACCCATACTTTATTTAAAAATTAAAGCCTAATAAACCTTAACCAAATTAAATCACTTTTAAATTGGCCTAACCTATTATGATAGTAAAGAATAATATGCAATTACCCTTATTATATATGTCATGTCTATATTTTCCAACAATCTCCCACTTGGGCCACCTATATATACTAATTACTCTATAATTACATGTCATTATATAACCTTATGTGCTCACAACCTTACTATCATATCCAAAAGGTATTCCGAACAATCTCATCCATTAATTATGTTAACATAGAACCAAGGAAACTTTTGTAACATCCCTTTTTTCAGTGGTGATGGACAGTAAATATTATTTATAGAATATTTATGGAGTCATATGTGTCGTATTAAAATTTGGCTAAGAAATTTTATCGTTTAGATAGTTAATTAAAGAAAGGACTCAATTATAAAAAGTGTAAAACTTAGTAATTATTGCATTTAAGTGATTAAATAGCTTAATTAATAAATGAGGAAGGACCTATGTAGCAATTAGTCCCTATTTTATAATGTTGGTTGGCATTATGGATGAAAATCATAAAATAATACAAGTTTCAAAGGCAAAATGGTAAAATATTACAAAATTAAATGAAGTAAAAGGCATTCTCATATTAATTCTTCTTCATCTTTGGAAAAATACCATAAAGAGTAGCTTGAAGAATCAGCCAAGACTAATACTTTGCATGTAAGTGAAATCGATGCCGTTTCTTATAAATTTTATGTTTTTATGATCGTTGCAACTAAGTCCGCTAGCCCCCACCTCCATTTTTTAATCTATTAAAAATTTTAGAAGTTTCCATTAATGAATCTTGAATGTTTTTTTATGATAACTATGTGTTTGAAGCCTTGATTGTGGTATTTGGTTGTTTTGTGAAGTGTTTTTTGTTAGATTTTGGTTTAAGGATTAAATTGTTAAAATGTCAAATTTTTAAAGTTCGATAGTGAATTTGAGGTATAATAAGGACTATTAAAGAGCCTAGAATATTCAACTGTAATTTGGTTCTTAGAAATTGGTCAATCAGATGAATATCAAATCAGAGGACTAAATTGAAAAAGTTATAAAAGTTTAGGGACAATGTGTAATTAATGAAAAGTTAATGGTCATATACATTGAATGGAATGTGAAATATGTATGAGATTAATATATTGTATTTAATCATTATATAGATCAAAACTTGGATAAAAAAGACAATAACCGAGGAAAAGGGAAAATAGTGGATTAGTCCCTGCGTGTTGGTCGGATTCGAATAGTAGGTAAGTTCATGGTATTTCAATACACAATTGAATTTCTATTTGTGTTCTTATATTATGATTCTTTAATTAATATGTTTATAGAAATTTATTGTACACATGCCCTTGTTTGTACTTCGGTACCCTTAAATGCACATACGTGCTCCTATTTGTACTTCGATACCCTGAATGCACATTCGTGCCCCTGTTTATACTCCGTTAACTCTAAATAAAATAGTATATGAATTATATTTATTTGAATTTAGATTAAATGTTATACTATGTCTTTACTAAGCTTTGTAAGCTTATCAGTTCTTATGGATTATTTTGTAGATAAACGTTGTTGAGAGTTTGGAAGGATCATTCAACCGGCTCACACTATCCATCTAAGTTGTTACTTTTTGTATCTCCTAGGGTAGTGTTATGTATATATGGATAAATGTGTTAGTTTGGTACACTTTGATACTTTATCAAATTATGTCACTTGGTTATTTTAATATTCTTATAAGTAAGGTTTTTTTTTTGTGTAATTGGGTGGTAAGGTTTTTTTTTTGTGTAATTGGGTGGTTTGAATATGATTATTTGTGGTATGCTTTGGTACTTATTTTGTAACACCCCTAGCCTGTATCTGTTGTTGGATTAGGGCTATGGAGTGTTACCCAAGCATAACATCATACAATGAACATTTAGATAAAATTAACAATTCATCACATAAATCATAGCAACATCAACTAAAAACCATACTTATGGTCCCTTTTACGAGCCCTCGAGGCCCTAAAAAGACATTAGGAACGAATTGAGACTAAATTGGAAACATATGAAATTTTTTAGAAAAAGTTAAAAATTTTCAAATTGTAGGGGTCACACGGCCATATAACTTACACAGCCAAGAGACACGCCCGTGTCATAAGCCGTGTGGGCATTCGAAATAGGGACACACAGCTGTGCCCTAGACCGTGTTCGTACCACTGTAACTCACTGACTTGGGCCATACGGCCAAACCACACGCCCGTGTGCCAAGCCATGTACCCTTTGAAATAACCTCACATGCCTGTGTGCCAGACCATGTGCTAGGTTGTGTAACAACCTTGTAACACCCTAAACCTGGCCTAGACATTATGGCCGAATCTGTAATGTCACATTAAAGTACTTTTCATCTAACCTAATCTTGTTGAAAGTCCATTTTATAATAAAACCTCTTTATGAACTTAACGTAAGTTTAGGATATCTTGCTCATTGTTAAAACTCAAGTTGTGATAGCAAAATGTTAAACTTATTAGATTGTCATTACTTTTTTTTAAAACAATGTTTGTTGCGGAAGCTCTTTAACATATGTTACGTAAATGTGGTGTTTGAAAAGCATTTTTTTTAAAACCCGCGGCCTACTACTAACAGATATGATTCAAGTAAATAAAATCCAAATTAAATTAAAACTTAGAGAGGTCTTATTACAAAACAAACACCCAAATTAAATACTTATAAATTAAAAATTAAAAATGAAACCAAATGTGGTTGTGTGGCCACCATCGAGTCCCTCGCAACACCGATCCGCCTAAGGATTACCTGCTTAGAAAAACAGAAGGGTAAGTTTATGAAAACTAAGTGTGTAATCCCTGATCAAACATACAGTCAGCTGTACAAAAGACAAAATATAGTCTGGGCCTAAGCCCGTTTCAGTAGCAGTGCAATATCAACTAAGGCCTTAGCCCATTACAGTATCAGTATCATGTTGGCCTTAGCCCATTCTAGTAACAGTAACAGAAATGCAATCAGAAATCCTACCCATCCATCCTCTACACTGCACTCCGTCCAGCCCTACACTCCATGTGGGGATAAAATCAACCCACCCATCCCTACACTCCAAAATATAGCACCAGTTGCGGCACTAAACAGTGTTTGCAGCAGAGCTGCCAGTATAGTACACTTCCTCCAAATATAATAAACCCGTCCCCATGCAATATGTCATGTCATAATATCATAGGTGTATGTAAAAATGTCATGCTCAATTACAGTCATACTTATCATAGGGGTATATCAGTCATTTTACCTTATAAGGGCATAACGGTCATTTCATTGAATTGGGGTCTAGGTATTCTTACCGACCCAATAGTAGGTCCACAGTCATCTCGAGCGACCCGTGCAACCTTAGCAATCAAATAGTGAAAATGGGCCCAAAGCCTATAATGCGGTCCATATGGGCCTACACGCTCGTGTGGCCCATAAGCCCAAAAATAGCCTTGGCAGTGTGGTTTACACAGCCTGGCCCAATAATCTCCACTTGTCTGTGTGGTTTACCCGTGTAGGGCCCACGAGCCCATGTGTAACACCCCAAACCCGGCCCAGACATTATGGCCAAGTCTGGTGTGTCACATTGAAGTGTTTTTCGAAAACCATGTTTTCATTGAAAACCCTTCTTGAGGTTTAGAAACTTATACCGTTTAAACTTGTAAACCTTTGTAGTGGCAGAAACATGTTATTTTAAAAATAGTTAAGAATCGAAAAATCAAACCTTCTTTGTTATGGCTTAAAGTGAATGGATACTACGCACCAGGTAGGATTCAAGAAAAGAGGAGGTGAGTCAATTAGACTGCTTAAGTACCTAGCTCTTCCATGATCCAATCCTAGACATGCACACATCCATTGCCACACTTTAAGCTTATTACTTGTCCACGAACAACAAATTAAGTTTAAGTCAATTTAAAATATTTATTTCCTTCGAAAACATTTACGTTGCAGAAGCTTTGCTCGATTATCGTGATATTTTGAAAATAAGTAACTTTTATAAAACGCGCCCTAGAGCTAACCAATTTTAAGGAATCAATTTAAGTGATGTGAATCTCAAGTTGAAAACGATTTAAGTAATTTAAAAACCCAAAATAAAAATAATAGAGCGGCCTTATTACAACTTTAACCAAAATAGAAATAATCAAAAATAAATGCGAAATTTAAAAGGAAGCTAATTGAAACTTATTTAAAAACCAGAAATTTAATCTTCGTGGCCACTCTGAATCCCTTGACTCCAAGTCCACCAACTAGGGCTCACCGCAAGGATGGAAGAGAAAGGGGGTGAGCTTGGAAAACTCAGTGTGTATGGAAAACCCATCCAAAGCCCAAGTCAGCTCAAGCCCATTGGGCCTAAGCCCTATTCAGATAACAGCGGGTACTAGGCTGAAGCCCTTTTCAAGATACAGTAAACTGGGCCTTAGCCCCTTTTCAGATAACAGTATGGCCTATAGGCCCATTCCAGAACAGAATAGACATATTCATGTATACAAGCCTAACCCAGCCAATAACCAACCGCTACACTTCACCCGTACCAGCCCTACACTCCATTTGGGGAATAGTTTAACCCACCCAGCCCTACATTCCACAGTTGCAGCATTGCTGCTCAGATATCAGTAAGTTGAGGCAAAGCCTCCAATACATGTACAAGCCACTTTCAGTACTTCCTCCATCAATAACCCAGTCCCATGCATCAGATAATAATAACATGGCATGCAGTAAATAGTAACAGTCAAACATGCATTCAGGTCAAACTTAACCCTAGGGGTATATCAGTAATTTTGCTCCTTGGAGTAAATCTGTAAATTTTCCACCTATAAAGGTATTTCAGTAATTTTATTAGTTTTAAGGTTTTTCACGAATGTTACTGTCCTTACTAGCCCATTTTTCATCGCAATAATTTATTTATCTCAATTTCACAATTTTAGCCATTGGGCCCTAAAACCCCTAATGGGCCCTACAGTGTCCACTAGCAATTTAAGACCATTTAATTCAAGTTTTATGACCAATTTACTGGTTTAAGCAGTTTCAATTCTACAGTCTAATAGAACATACTTATTTCCTATTTTTTATATTATTTGTATTTTTATTATTTACCCGTATGGGCCCGTAAGCCCATTGGGCCCAATTTTAGCCTATCGAGGCCCAGTTACCAAAGTGCACAAAACTTCACACACGACTAACTTACCACTTGCGATTTCAGATCTAATGATTTCTAAACGTCTTGTGAGCACTCACACACTCATAAGCCCACGAAATGCCAGAATTTTGGCATTTCGGCTTTTGTCGAATTGAACTATGAGAGTGTGTTCGATACACACCTGTTTCGCGACGACTGCTACTGAGATCCCTTACGATGTCCTACAATTGATTAACACAATTCTTAGATTGCAATCCACAACAATAAATCCCAATATTCAGCAACCTATATTCGAACCATGCCCCTAAAGCCTTTAGAATCTTACCTTTTTGCCGAAAATCGATGACTAGATCTAAGTCCAGTTGTTCCAAAGATCCAAGCCTTCGATCAAACCTCTAGAAGACACTAGTCACCAAAATAAATCATCAGTTAAAGACCTTTAAAGCCCTATGCCCAAATTGACAGCCTCCCTAGATTTTAGGGACTTCAGCTTTTCTAAATTGTAAAATAAGACTAGATTTGAGGTGATGAGCACTTACCACTTATTCCTCTTTGATTTCTACGTGGATCTAATGTAGATCTATCCTTTAAAAGATAGTAGAACTCGAATCTAGGAGATCTGAAGTTTCGGTTATAAGTCCCTAAATCTATGGTATTTCGGCTTTTTAAGTGATGAAGAAGATGATGATTTGAGGCTATAACTTTGAAGTAATGTTGCTGACAGATACTAAGGGTTTAGAGAAGATGAAAGTTGATCAAAGAGAATAAAAATAACTGAAGGATTTTGGCTTGGAGAAATCGGCACAAGAAGTGAGTTTTCAGGATTTCGGCTTTTATGGTAATCGGCTATGGAGGTTTTGTGGAGGATGGGATTGGCAGAGGAGGTGAGTAGAATGGTAGGAATGTTTTGGCTAGAGAAGAAAAGAAGGAGAAAAAGAAAATAGAAGAAGAGAGGATAAGAGAAGGAAGAATTCGACACTCAGGAGATCTAACTTTGCGTTTTTCGGCTTTTTGAGATACTGAGAAGAGAATAGAATGAAAGGGAAGGCTCTAGGTGGCTAACCCTAATTTGGCAAAACAAAAAGAAAATAAAGGTTGCCCTAATGGCCATTCAGACCCACGGCCCAATCTTCCTAAAGCCCTAGCCAAATTTCCACTTAAGCTCTATCACATGCCCGGGACACGCACACAAAAAAAATAAAAGTAACAATACGCTTACCTTGTGACTTGAACTCTAGCTCCCCCTAAACATCCACACGTCACTCCCCAAACACCTAGGTGGCGCCACATGCCACTTTACCATAGATCTTTTTGTGTCCTATTTTACCACCTCAACTTTAAAAGCCCATATTGCCAGAACCCTCTCTCCCAAAATTAAAATTCAGGAATTGCCTCGAATTAAATTTACTCTTGGGCCTTTTTTCCTACACCATAAACCCTTCATAATTTATTTAATTACTAAACTAAACATCTAAATTATCTGGGCCATTTTCCACCCAAACCCAGACTCAAGGCCCAATATTTCTAGGCCTAAAAATCGGGGCGTTACACCATTGGACCCACACAACCCATTTCGACCCATCATGGCCCAAATCGACCTTTGACAATGAAATTGGTCATGGCCGACCTTGAAGATCTTATGCCCTTGTTTAGGTGTTCAGACTACCACACGAGCAAGCGCACGCTCGTGTAGTGTCGACAGTCTCCTATTTCGACTTTTGTCGATTGATGAATATAGCAATGTGGTTACACACCTGTTTACGAAAACATGCGAATAGCCTACTGGCACCAAACCTACATTCAATCAAGGTATTCCGTTAGTCGCTTAATAATATGGTTAATCACCCTTTTCTATCACTTAACTCAAAATAACATTTCATACTTGCCTTGATTGAAAGAGTGTGGTTTAGGCCTGTAAAAATCGTTGATGAAGGCTGATTCACCCTCCTTATTGAATAGGTGCATTAACAGTGAAATCTATTAAAGATGATCACATAAACCCATGACTTGGATCAATATACTGGCTTATTGAAAACACAAAACCAAAGATAGGGGAAAATAGGGCAATCGACCAACACCCTCATATACAAGTCATGCTACAGTTGAACACAATAATCGCAAACAGAGTTACCTTTGATCGAGTGATGAGGGAAAGGTTTCGACTGCTTTATACTTGCAAACTCCTTCACTCCTCGAGAAGTTCTAAAAATTGAAAGAAACACTACACCTCAGAGAAGGAAGATAAGAATTGACAAGAAGAGAAATGAGTGTTCGACTTTAAACAATGCGAGAGTATTTACTGATTTTGTAACTCCCTAAATTTTGGGCCTAGAAGTATTAGGTTTTGAGTAGGGCTACAATTAGGAGGATGTGCATAAATATTTAGTTGTGCAAGAAGGTGACACAAATGAATGCTTGCCTTAGTGGTTAAGTGTTCTGGGAGTGTCTGAGAAGTCTTGGTTCAAGCTTGAGCAAGTGCAAAAAGTTTTTTTTAAAGGAATAACCACTGTCCCTAGGCAGTAGGCTTTTAAGTAAATAAGGGAAAAACATGAGAGAATAGGCCTGCTGGTCTAGGGGATAAGTGGCGTATGGTTGTTACTTGAGGTCTGAGGTTCGAATGCTGGTAGGCGCTTGGAGGTGTTTTATTTTGCTGTTGGCCATGGGAGAGTTCTAGTTTGACCGAAACTTGTGTGTTTGAAGAGTGTAGGGAGTTGTGGCTGAATTTTTGGAGATTATTGTGGAATTTCGGTTGTTAGGGGGATTTGGGGAGTGTTTGTGGAAGAAAATTTGGATAGAAGAAGAAATGTGGAATTCAAATTGGTGGGTAGAGTGATGTAAGGAGATTTTCAAGGAATGGATTGAGGGAAGGTAGTGCCAAATTTTAACTCTATCATTCAGAATTCGACCTTGGCTAGATTGCTATTCTCATTTTCAGTTTCTGACGATTTCTTTCAGGCTCTTTTTACACTTTGTTTTGATACTCGAATACTGCTGTTGACCTCTCGGGTATTTTGCATTCTAGGCCTATTTTAGTTTTGCTCTTCTTCCTTACTCCTTTTGCAATTTTTCTTTCTCCTCTATTACCCTCTCTTTACCTCATCTTTGATTGATCGAATACCTTTTGTGTGTTGGTCGAATATTTCTCTTCTCCCATTTCTTGTCTTTCGGCTTTGGGCAACCCCTCTTGGCAAGCATTTTTTGATCAATTGGGTTCGGGCACATGGTTCTCTCATTCCTTCTCCCTAGTGCTTATCATTGGTCGAATATTGGTAAGTAAGTTCTATTTCACTTCTACCCCTTTCGGCTTTTCTCCTTCCTGAGCACTATTTCTTTCTCCTTCCTATCGTTACCCCCTCTGCTTACTGTTTCAGTTCAGTTTCTCTTCAGTCTTAGTTCATTACATCACCGAATTATACTCTGTACTATCGTTATTTGGTAAGTACGAATTAGTCAAGGTTGTTTTAATCCAAGTACAGGTTTAATAAAGGGGTTATGACCTTCATGTAGGTGGACATCAAGTTGATTGGTGTGCCTCCTAAGAATCAAGGGTGCAATTTTGATTGGCTTTCAGTAAGGACTATTTGGATCGCTTTGGAACTCTGTTAAGCTCCATTTGTTCTATGAAATATGCAACTGAGTAAATGTCTTTTTGAGTGAATTAAGGTATAAGAATATTTGGAATGTGGTTATCTTCGGATCACATCATGTGTGTAAACACTACCTTTGATCGTAAATCGGAGAAAAGTCGGAAGGTGTGAATAGTCAACACCACACAAGTGTGTAGCTACCCGTGTGGTATCTCGTGTGACTAAACATGGGCAGATGATAGACGAGGCTGGCCATTAGCCATTTCATGGGTCGAGGCTGTATTGGGCCATTTTAGGCTGAACTAGGCCTTGTGGGCCCACGTGCAAACCACACGAACGTGTGGAGAATATTGGGCTAGGCTACGTAATCTACATGGCCTAGGCCATTTCTAGGCTATGTAGGTCAAACGGGCGTATGGGCCCACAATATGGGCCTTGGGCCCATTTTCACTGTTTGATTGTTAAAGTTGCATGGGTCGCCCAAGATGACTGTGGACCTTCTGTTGGGTCGGTAAACGTACTTGGACCCTTAATCGACAAAATGTCTATTTTGCGCTTATGTGGTAAAATGACTATTTTGCCCTTATATGATAAAATGAATGTTTTGCCCTTATGTGGTAAAATAACTATTTTTCCCTTATATGGTAAGATGATTGTATTGCCCCTATGTAATGTATGTTTATATTTTAGTATGCTATTTGTAACTATATTGAGTACATGTATAATATTATGATATGACATGTCACGTTGCATGATGCATTGCATTAAGGTGGGTTTATATATGATTGGAGGAAGTGTACTGTATTGGTAGCTCTACTGCAAATCACTGATGGCTCTAAGCATATTATACCGACAGCTTTACTACGTATTATTGTTTAGTGCCGGAACCAGTGCTAATTCTGGAGTGTAAAGATGGGTGGGTTGATTATATCCCCACATGGAGTGTAGGGTTGGACGGAGATGGAGTGTAGAGGCTGGATGGGTAGGACTTGCATACTATTTTCTGTTACTACACTGTTTACTGTTACTGCAATAGGCCAAGGCCCAAACATATGAAGTTTCTATATTGAGATGGGCTAATGCCAAATTGATATTGCCGCTGTTACTAAAAAGGGCTTAGGCCCAGACTGTACTTGCTCACCATATGTTTGATTGTCTGTTTATTAAGGGATTACACACTGAGTTTTCGTAAACTCACCCTTCTGTTTATCTGTGCAGGTAATCCTTAGGCAGATTGGTGCTGCGAGGGACTCAAAGGTGGCCACACAACCGCACGTGCTTCTATTTTTGACTTTTAAATTTTAAGTATTTTGATTTGGGTATTTTCTGTAATAAGGCCTCTTTAAATTTTTAACGTTTAATTTGGGGTTTTATTATTTTGATTTATATCTAGTGATAGTAGGACGCGAGTTTTCAAAAAGTATGAATATTTTTGAAAACATCGCGCTATCACAACATATTTCAAAAAGCTTCCGCAACAACCATTGTTTTTAATAGTGTAATAACAACCCGAAGTGATTAACTTTTGCTAAACCTACTTGAGTTTCCACAACAATCAAGATACCTAAAAGTTTTTAAAAGATCACTACAAGAGTTTTGATATAGTACGAGCTTTTCGAACTAAATAATACTTCTCAAAACACACTTCAATGTGACATCGCAGATTCAGCCATAACGTCCAGGCCGAGTTTGGGGTGTTACAGATTTATCAGAGAACAAAAGTCAAACCACAACGAAAGGGATGGAGTATTCGGCCTGGCTACCAAATAGGAGGAGACAGTAAGAGGAATGGTTTGGAGGGAGAAAAGAGAGGAGAAGTAAGGGGTATTCGGTCATAATAGCAAGATGGATAGAAATGAACTCCGATAACCACGAGAGTCAAAAGAGGGGAAGATGGCATATTCAGCCAAAGGAGAATTGATTGGGGGGAAAAAGAGACGAAAAGAGGTCAAAGAGCACTTGCCAAAACTGAAAACAAAAGTAATAAGGTAATCGGCCTAGGCAACAAAGTGAAAAGGGGAGAAGGAAGAATTGAAACACACTAGAATCAAAAGATACACGAAAAGAACAATAGCAATATTCGGGTTCAGAAACAAAGAGTTAGAAGAACGACAATTTGGCAAAAACCCGGAATGAAGTGACCAATTACCAACTCATAGCTGAATTCTTGAATGCTCAAAGCCCTATTCGGCTACAACTCATCCACTTTCAAATCCCACAAAATCCTCCTAATATCACTCCACCGTTACCTCCTCAACTACCGAATTCAAACTCTCATCAACTTGTAGTATTTTAGTCAACTTCTACTTCTCACATGATAAGAGAATCAAAATCAAACACTCCTTGAGCATAGCGGAACTCGAACTCAAGACCCTTAGTAGCAGTAACATGCCACTATCCCTTGGACCAGTAGGCTTTTTATGTCATGTTTTAACCATATTTAAGAAGCCTGCTGACTAGAGACAGGGTTTATTCAAGTAAAAACAAAATTTTGTACAAGTCAAAGCTTGAACTCAAGACTTCTCCAACACTTCTCAGGACACTCAACCACTAAAGCAAGCATGCATTTATGCAACATGACATAAAAAAATAAATACTTAGATTTTGGGGTGTTACAAACCTGACTTGTAACCATTTGAAAGCTACAAGGGACACACAGCCGTGTCACCTGGCAGTGTGTCACACATAGCTAAGACACACGCCCGTGTCTCTGCCTGTGTGGACGAAAAATATGTCATTTTCAAGCCATTTTTCTCACCCAAATTCATACTACTTCTATAAGCCAAAAACATCTATAATCAAGCATCCAAAACTCACTTAACATATGCAAAATTCAAAGTTAAACAACCTAAAACTATCCATACAACTAATATGCCTAAAATGGCACCTTAACTTTTAGAATCAAAATTACCTAAACAACTATCCAATTCATTCATGTTCAAATCATACCAATTGGACAACCATAAAACCATATTTTCCATATTGTTCATACACCAAAAATATATACACAATAAGTACCATTATAACTATTTTCTTACCTATCATGCATCTTACCAATTAGACCAAAACCAACTACATTCAAAGCTACCATACCATTCCCATCAACATTTTCTTACCATCAACTTAACTAACACAAACATCAAATTAACTTCCACACATAATACCATATAATCTTAATATCATACCAACTAGTTCATAAACTAAAATAACACATATACAAGCCACACATAATGGCTAAAATCATTAAACAAAATGCCTATACATGCCATTATAACCATGACTCAAAATCGTCAAAATATATCGATATAACCGATGGATAGTGTGATGAATCTCCGACAACTTTCAATCCGAACGAGCTTCCAATTATCTACGAACACAAAGGAAACTAACAAAAAGTAAGCATATAATGCTTAGTAAGTTCGTAATTCAAAAACAAAGCTTACCATTTCAATTTATAATCATAAAAACAATTTGAGATAATCCAACATGACTTGGCATTAGCCTAACCAACAACAACCTTTCAAATTAGACAATCACATAGCTTAGCAAATCATCTCAAAACATCATAGCTTTTGTACACACTACTTATAAGCATTCATATTTTCAAGCATATGGCTAAGCATATTTCAAACATCTTTAACTCATACATTTTCATACTTTCATAGCAACACTTATTGAAGCATTTGCTAAACCTTCCCTTTTTATACCTGTTGAACCACTAGAATAATATGGGAATCTCACACAGTATATGCCATCATATGGTCAAAACCACTACTATCTCATATCTCATGTCAATGCTCTCTCTCGAGCCATAAATAGGTCTGCTCACACAAGTTGTCAGTCAGGAAGTAGCTACATGGTTCTATTCAGACAAGCTGTCATGTAATCGCAACACATGTTGGAAACTCAGCCATCGGTAGGACGTACAAGACTAGCACCTGAAACACAGTAACCTCTAATGAAATGTTATTTGTATCCTATATATTTTTAAGGTTGAAACATGATCTGAAAGTCGCTGAAACCTCGTTAGATATTTCCGTAGAGTCGTAATTTCAATATGGATAACACAAAATAATTAAATCGAACATAATTCAATGTTATTTAAATTAATGAACTTACCTCAAACACGAACGGAGAAATATGAGCAATTAATCTAATACTTTTTCTTTTCCCCGCTCTAAATCCGTACGTTGCTTTTCTTGATCTATATACTCAAATTTAGTTCATTCAAATTTCATTCTATTTAATTTAATCCAAAATAAATTATATTTTGGAAAAATTATGTTTTTGCCCCTTAAATTTTGAATTCACCACAATTTAGTCCCTTGCTCATAAAAATGAAAATTCATGCAATTTTGTAGTCCCAACCCATGCTAGTCGAATATCATCTAAGCCATTAGCAAGCCCTACATTTCAATTATTTCACATTTTCTCCATGGACATTTTCCTATTTTCAATTTAATCCCAAAATGACAAATTCATCAAATATTCCTTAACAAGTGTTGTTCAACTATCATCCAATATTCATTTCATTCATCAAACATCAAAAACAACTAACATACATTCATGGTAAAATCTTAGACTTTTAACATTTTTTGTAAATTAGTCTCTGGGCTAGCTAGATTAAGCTACAATGACTCTAAAAACATAAAAATCATTAAAAAAGAGATAAAAAATGCTCACATGCATGAGAACTAAGGATGGCCAAATGCTTGGGTGGTTTTTAATGGCTTTCCAAGCTAATATTCGGTTGGTAAAACGAAAAAGAAAGATGATGTCTTTCTTTTTCTTAATTTAATTTTAGTTTATTTTATTAATTACCATAATAACCTTACTTATAATCTTTTATAATGCTTAATTAATGTCCAAATTTGTCCACTAAAAATTATTATGGTCTAATTACCATTTAAGGCCACTCATGTTTTAATTCCATAGCAAATTGACACCTTTTACTAATAGGATCTAAGTTTTGCAATTATGCGATTTAGTCCTTTATATAAAATTAAGCATGCAAACGATAAAATTTCTTCACAAAATTTTTATATACGACCTTAATAACATGCTGTAAACATTAAAATAATATTAAAAATAATTTTTTTGACATCAAATTTGTGGTCCTGAAACCACTGTTGCGATTTCACTAAAAACAGGTTGTTACATATTTGATGACATGGTATGGGACATGACCGTGTGTCCCTTGTTTAAAAGTTGCACGACCTGAGGTGATATCACACTACTATGTGACCCCTATTTCCAATTTTTGCAGCTTTTTCTTAAACTTTCCATTTTGTTTCAAATTAGTCCCAAATTGCTTCCATGTTATTTCTAGGGCTTCGAGGGCTCAATTTAGGGATAAAATGTATGAGAATGAATGGTTTATAATATATTCTAGATTATTAAATGTTATGATGTTTAAATGTTTCGATTATAAAGTAATGCTCTGTAACCCTAATTCAGAACGGAGATAGGGAGCAGGTTACCCAAAGTGACAAAGATGGGTTAAGGGTGTTACATTTAGTGGAGCTACGGTTTAGTCGATTCCATGACTAACGTAGTGGAGTAGAGTTTAGTATATACATGCCACATATACCATGTGATAGTGTGATACTTTTGATCCGTTCTAATATTGTATTTTCTTATAGATTCAAGATGTCAATCGAGTCAAATCAAGCTATAGTTAACAAAGCTAAAAGTAATGTTCAAGCTTCGAACCCTAAAGCAAGTAATAGTGAGTCGATTCCATAGTTTTTGGTGACAAAATGAAAAATGTGTTTCTTGGAATGATGAACCAGTGGTTCAATGAATTCAAGCAAGCAAATATAGCAACTTTGCCACCCCACCCCCTATTGTGCCTCTTACGGCACCTCTGGGTCCTCAAAATCCTTTACCTAGGATGGTTTCTCAATTATCCATAGATAAAATCCAGAAATGTAGAGCGGGAGAATTTAGAGGCAAGGTGGATGATGATCCTGCAAAAGTCAAGTACTGGTTAATGAATACAAAAAGAGTCTTCGCGAAATTCATTTGCACTCCTGAAGATTGTTTGAGATGTGCTGTGTCATTACTAAAAGATAAAGCATACTTACGGCTAGACACTTTGAGCACGATGACATCAAATGATCGATTAATTGGGATTTCTTCTAGACTGAGTTCAAGAATAAGTATGTTAGTCGGATGTTTATTGACAAGAAAAAGAAAGAATGTTTTGAGTTAAAACAAGGGAATCAAACTGTAGTTGAGTATGAACAGGAATTTGTGCAGTTAAGTAAGCATGCCCATAATAAAGTGTCATATAAGGAAGAAATGTGTATTCTACACTTATATTAGCAATGACACAAAAACACAAGTGGTGGACTTATTAGCGGGAATGTTTGCCTAATAAGGTTCTTGCCACTATAAGAAACTCGCCAATCTGCAAAGTAAGATTCCGCAAGTTTGAGGAAGTTCAGCGAATACTTCGCCATGACATTTCTAGCTTTAACTTTGTATAAGTCTTGCAACCTAGGCAGTCTTTGCCAGCAATGTCTCCCAAACAGTACCAACTCACTAGATGAGGGTGTGATAAGTTTGAATTCCCATCATAATGCATATGAGGGGAAGCACACCCTATTAGCCCCTTTCTCTCCTAGTTCAACTAAGATGTTTTTCTATTGAAATAGACTTCTACTAATTCAACAAGGGTTTCACTTCTTCTCCAAATAAATAGATGGAACTAGTAGGGCTAAATACATAATAAGTTTTACACATCTTTGAAATATTATTATTTTACCCAAAAAGGGTGAGAATTTATTTCTAAGTATAAATTCCATTTTCTAAAATAACAATTCTACCGGTCACTATTAAAGAGAGATTTTGATTTCCCATTGAAAGTAAAGTAAATAATTTAGGGTTTTATATTTGATTTTGAATTCGTTTGAGCCCACACTCGAAGTAGTTCGTTGTACGAGAATAGCGAAGAAGGTTGTTCAATTGAAAGTTGGGAACGATAAGGATCCATTTAGCTGAAAACACAAGTGTGATTTTGGGAAAAGTTTATTGCAATAAATATTACAAACTGACTCAATTTTTGAAATTTTAATTTTTGGTATGCAAGAAAATCACTTTCAAATCAAAATTTTTTGTAAATTAGTCTCTGGCTAGCTAGATTAAGCTACAATGACTCTAAAAACATAAAAATCATTAAAAAGAGATAAAAATGCTCACATGCATGAGAACTAAGGATGGCCAAATGCTTGGGTGGTTTTAATGGCTTTCCAAGCTAATATTCGGTTGGTAAAACGAAAAAGAAAGATGATGTCTTTCTTTTCTTAATTTAATTTTAGTTTATTTTATTAATTACCATAATAACCTTACTTATAATCTTTTATAATGCTTAATTAATGTCCAAATTTGTCCACTAAAATTATTATGGTCTAATTACCATTTAAGGCCACTCATGTTTTAATTCCATAGCAAATTGACACCTTTTACTAATAGGATCTAAGTTTTGCAATTATGCGATTTAGTCCTTTATATAAAATTAAGCATGCAAACGATAAAATTTCTTCACAAAATTTTTATATATCGACCTTAATAACATGCTGTAAACATTAAAATAATATTAAAATAATTTTTTGACATCAAATTTGTGGTCCTGAAACCACATTGCGATTTCACTAAAAACAAAGTTGTTACATATTTGATGACATGGTATGGGACATGACCGTGTGTCCCTTGTTTAAAAGTTGCACGACCTGAGGTGATATCACACTACTATGTGACCCCTATTTCCAATTTTTGCAGCTTTTTCTTAAACTTTCCATTTTGTTTCAAATTAGTCCCAAATTGCTTCCATGTTATTTCTAGGGCTTCGAGGGCTCAATTTAGGGATAAAATGTATGAGAATGAATGGTTTATAATATATTCTAGATTATTAAATGTTATGATGTTTAAATGTTTCTGATTATAAAGTAATGCTCTGTAACCCTAATTCAGCAACGGAGATAGGGGAACGGGTTACCCAGTGACAAAGATGGGTTAAGGGTGTTACATTTAGTGGAGCTACGGTTTAGTCGATTCCATGACTAACGTAGTGGAGTAGAGTTTAGTATATACATGCCACATATACCATGTGATAGTGTGATACTTTTGATCCGTTCTAATATTGTATTTTCTTATAGATTCAAGATGTCAACTGAGTCAAATCAAGCTATAGTTAACAAAGCTAAAAGTAATGTTCAAGCTTCGAACCCTAAAGCAAGTAATAGTGAGTCGATTCCATAGTTTTTTGGTGACAAAATGAAAAATGTGTTTCTTGGAATGATGAACCAGTGGTTCAATGAATTCAAGCAAGCAAATATAGCAACTTTGCCACCCCACCCCCTATTGTGCCTCTTACGGCACCTCTGGGTCCTCAAAATCCTTTACCTAGGATGGTTTCTCAATTATCCATAGATAAAATCCAGAAATGTAGAGCGGGAGAATTTAGAGGCAAGGTGGATGATGATCCTGCAAAAGTCAAGTACTGGTTAATGAATACAAAAAGAGTCTTCGCGAAATTCATTTGCACTCCTGAAGATTGTTTGAGATGTGCTGTGTCATTACTAAAAGATAAAGCATACTTACGGCTAGACACTTTGAGCACGATGACATCAAATGATCGTATTAATTGGGATTTCTTCTAGACTGAGTTCAAGAATAAGTATGTTAGTCGGATGTTTATTGACAAGAAAAAGAAAGAATGTTTTGAGTTAAAACAAGGGAATCAAACTGTAGTTGAGTATGAACAGGAATTTGTGCAGTTAAGTAAGCATGCCCATAATAAAGTGTCATATAAGGAAGAAATGTGTATTCTACACTTATATTAGCAATGACACAAAAACACAAGTGGTGGACTTATTAGCGGGAATGTTTGCCTAATAAGGTTCTTGCCACTATAAGAAACTCGCCAATCTGCAAAGTAAGATTCCGCAAGTTTGAGGAAGTTCAGCGAATACTTCGCCATGACATTTCTAGCTTTAACCTGTATAAGTCTTGCAACCTAGGCAGTCTTTGCCAGCAATGTCTCCCAAACAGTACCAACTCACTAGATGAGGGTGTGATAAGTTTGAATTCCCATCATAATGCATATGAGGGGAAGCACACCCTATTAGCCCCTTTCTCTCCTAGTTCAACTAAGATGTTTTTCTATTGAAATAGACTTCTACTAATTCAACAAGGGTTTCACTTCTTCTCCAAATAAATAGATGGAACTAGTAGGGCTAAATACATAATAAGTTTTACACATCTTTGAAATATTATTATTTTACCCAAAAGGGTGAGAATTTATTTCTAAGTATAAATTCCATTTTCTAAAATAACAATTCTACGGTCACTATTAAAGAGAGATTTTGATTTCCCATTGAAAGTAAAGTAAATAATTTAGGGTTTTATATTTGATTTTGAATTCGTTTGAGCCCACACTCGAAGTAGTTCGTTGTACGAGAATAGCGAAGAAGGTTGTTCAATTGAAAGTTGGGAACGATAAGGATCCATTTAGCTGAAAACACAAGTGTGATTTTGGGAAAAGTTTATTGCAATAAATATTACAAACTGACTCAATTTTTGAAATTTTAATTTTTTGGTATGCAAGAAAATCACTTTCAAATCAAAATTTTTTCTAACAGTTGGTTTTAAGGGTTACGATACCATGGGAATACTGGTCAAACTGGTGATATGGATTTTGTTTGTAAGGGTTTTGTTAGTTTTAATTTTGTAGGTTAGCTTGGTTTTGTGGGGGGATATTATTGAACAACATGTAATGGATCCTGACTTGATTTCCTAGTCTACTCCATATTTTCTTTGATGCTGTGACCAACAAGGTCTATAAGTTGATTATTGGAAGGACCAAACCCGGTACTAAGAGGATCATTGGTACCTGGATGCGCCATGTTTGTAACACCCTATACCAACCCAATCGCTAGATCTGGACTACAGGGTGCTACCCGCTAGGCTTGAAACCATTAACACATTATTTATTTATTTAAGGTCAATATATTTATAAACCACCATTTTCTACTTAATGCAATTACAATCATAATCCAATTGCCTACACTTCTAACCACATACGTTTGGTTCTCATAACATGTAGTATAAATAGAAAATAAGTTATTTGGTTAATCACACGATGTATACAAATTTACTTTTAGTTATAATACTTAATTGTAAAATACAAAATATTTTATGGGGAAATCATAAACATGCTAACAATAAACCTAATTTGAAAAATAAAATTCTAGATATGGTTAGATACTAATTTAACTAAGACTTGAGGTTCCACCTCAAGGTCGCCCCACTGTATATACGTTGCATCCAAGTGACAAATTTGTCTTTGCTCAACTGGTTCTGGCTTGCTCCAACACGCGCTCTCAATCTCTCTTTTTTACCTGCAACACATAATAGCACAAAAGTAAGTTCTAAAGAACTTAGTGAGTTTTCGTACCTTTTCTTCACAACATGAATACGTTTGAGATTCATTGTGAATTATATGTAGTAGGATAGTTCGATCATCTTTTTGGCGTAGTATCCACCTTACACGAATTGATTTACTTTTATTTGGTATGTTATTCTCAACAATATGCTACCTACTTGATCCCAATGAATTATAAGTCGAGATTTCATTCACAACTATACACAACCTAGTGCAATTATAGTTGTGTCAATGACAAAGATACATATGCTGACTAATCATGTGGATTCTTTCATTATTAGTGTTTGTGTGGCTCTTTGCATATCTATTTCCCTTTCTCTCAAGATTACATAAGTCGACCTTGGAGTCTAGTCCCTATTAGGGACTGTTATTAATAGTGTTCCAATGTTATCCGATTTGTATTGCAATCCTTGTGGGTTCTTGTGGATTTATGCCTTTCGGACATACCAGTGGATTTATAAAGAAGACCCTAAACTAATGAATCAGTCTACTTAACTTAATCAAGTCGACAGATTTGACGATCCGCCACACTCTTCTTAGCTTTGAATATAGCAAACCCATTCTTAGTGGTTTTCTTCTTTGAATCAATTAGTTATGACTGATTGGTATATTCTTTATTTGGTGCTTGCATAGCATTTCATTTACACATAGCAACAAATTACACTAACGATTCTTGGTAAACTCCTATAGGCAGATCCCTTTGTTACAGAATCCTTTTCATATTATAGCCCAGAAGAATCTCCATTATAAGATTGTCTTGATGGACTTCCCATTCAAGATCGTCCTTGAGAACTTCCCACATATATAGTAAATGTCATGGCCATGAACTTCCATTCGTCTCATTAAAGGCTTTCATACATCCCTAAAGGGGCTGTCAAACATCTCATAAAGGGCTCTTATACATCCCACATATGGGGCTCTCATATACAGTGCACACCGAGTCTTCATACCATTCATCTCTTTTCATGGCTCAGTCCAACCGAACCTCCCTTAAAGCCATATAAATATAATGCATATGCAATTCATATGTATGACCATCTGAACTTCCTCAAAGCTACATGCATAAATAGAACCCATATTATACACATGTTCCACCAATAACGTGTATGACCATCTGAATCATGCGACATATAATAAATAAATTCCATTGACATATCATAAACATACTTACTATCAACCAATCATATCACTTTAATATGTTGCATTATGCCAAAAAATTTGTTCACTCAACATAGTTAGCTTACAACCATTCAATTACATCTCATTAAACAACATACATCACGCCAAAACACTCATCCAATGAATCATGAACAGATTCCTTCAAACAATATTTGCACTCATTACCCCATGCACACACAAGGCATCAACACTTTGCCATAAATTGATTCACCATTGGTAACACTACGTCATATTTAATATATTTGTGACACAGTATACGATATGAGCCCCAGCATCAAGCCTAAGTGTAGTTCTGATAAATTGCAACAAGATGGAAATTGGTCGATTCTACAAAGCCCAAACTCCCAAGGAACATCTAAGGACTTAACTAATCCTTTATATTTACCAGTTGGGCCAATCACAATATCTCAAGCCAAACACTTTTAAGGAGGCTCTCAATGGGCTCATAAAGAGACTTTAGGATCAAGACCAATCTGATCATGGGCCAAGTTAAAATTAAATGGTGGTCCAAGTCATTCAAGCAATGGAAGAGTCCTCTGATGGGCTTGATTAATCAATGGGCCAATTCTAAGGACTTTTAATTAAGTTTTATTTCATTTTAATAAGTTTGCATTTTAATTTATTCGACAAATTATGTTTTGCATCATATTTTTGTGTTCATATGTTTTAGCATGAGTTTGTGTTATATGTTCATATTTACATGCGCATGGAGTGTTTGTCATCTTATGTATTGTTTTTATCATATGATATAAATATGTTTAAATTATTTTAACATGATTGATTCAAATGTCTAGTTTGTGTCATATGTTTATTATTATATGCATGTGTGTGTTCATAGGATGATAAGTTATATTTTATGCGTGTAAGTCTTAGCCTAGGTTCTTGCCAAATTGTGGAATGATTTGTGTTCAAGTTGGTGTCTATTTATACATGGTGTAGGTGACCATTTGATGGACCAAGAATGACCCTTCATCTAGCCTAGTGCATGTACAATAAGATTCATCTAGAACCTTCAAGAATCAACCTTCAATGTTGGTTCATTACGATCGATCATATGGTGCTCAAGTTCGTGTCTCATACATTTCTTAAGGTGGAAGGATTCTTGGCACTTAATGGACGATGACAAAAAGAGGAGTATGTGGCTGATCATTTACTTCATGCATTGAAAAATTCATGTACAAAAATTAAGGGAGTTTAGCCACATTAACTCGGTCAATGAACTAGCACAAACATGCATCGAAATTAAGGGATGAACCAACTAGATGCATGCTACCCATTCATGTGTTCAAGATGCATTAAAGCTTCAATTAAAGGATATGCATATCCTATGCATTTATTAAAGGCTGATCATTCATGAACTTAAGGAATTCTTCATGGCTAAGCATGCATGCACACACCAAGAGGGAAGGTTTCCATTTGGCTAATGTATGAATGATACGGACGAATGCAGAAGTGGATCGTAAAGTTTGTCAAAGTCACAATTTATCCTAGATCTCTAGACAAATGTAAACTAAAATAAGAAATAACAAAAACAAATTAGTTATCACAAAGCAGAGTAAAAAAAACTAAAATAAAAGAAAGATGAATCGACTGGTAAAGAGCCCAAAAGAGAAAGAATTAGGGTTTCTTGGATGGAAAAGAACCATCTTTGGACCTCAAGAAAATGCCTCAATTAGATCTAGAATGTAACACCCCAAACTCAGCCTAGACGTTATGACTGAATCTATAATGTTATATAGGAGTGAGTTTGAAAAACGTAGTTCTATTAGAAAAGTCTATTTGAGTTAAAACCTCGTTTGTGATCTTTGTGAGAAGCTAACTTATTTTATTCACTTGTTAGGTTACAGGTTTGTCTAGCAAAACATGTCTTATACTAAATCATTATTACACTTTAAAACTTTGTTTGTTGCAAAAGTTTTTAAAACAAGTTACGTAGTATGGTAGTTGAAAATAATTTGCCTTTTGAAAACCCGAGTCCTACTGTTAACAGGTTTAAGTCAATTTAAATAAATCCCCAAATAAAAATAAAAACTTAAAACAGCCTTATTATATAAAATTTACCCAAATAAAACTACCTTTACTAGAAATCAAAAACTAAAAACATAAATAGTGGTGTGGTCATCTCCAAGTCCCTCGCAGCACTGACCCGTCAAAGGATTACCTGCTTAGATAAGCAGAAGAGTGAGTTTATGGAAACTCAGTGTGTAATCCCTATTTATCAAGTTGTAAATCATGCAGTGCAAACAGTTTGGGCCTAAGCCCTTAACAGTAGCATTATTAGTGTGGGCCTTAGCCCAATACAGTAACAGTATCAGTATGGGCCTTAGCCCAATTTAGTATAGTATCAGAGATGCAAATAGAGATCCTACCCATCCATCCTCTACACCCCTCTCCGTCCAACCCTACACTCCATGTGGGGATAAAATCAACCCACCTTACACTCCAGAATATAGCACCAGTTGCGGCACTAAATAGTATACATAGCAGGGCTGCCAATACAGTACATTTCCTCCAAATATATCAAACCCACCCCCATGCAACATGTCATGTCATAATATATATGTGTATACAAAATGGCATGCTCGAGTACAGTCGGGTATATCGGTCATTTTACCTCTAGGGGTACAACAGTCATTTTATCAGTATGAGGTCTAAGTGTACTTACCGACCCATTAGCAGGCCCATAGTCGTCTTAGGTGACCCATGCGACCTTAACAGTCAAACAGTGGAATGGGCCCAAAGCCCATAATACGACCCATGTGGCCCACATGCTTGTGTGGCCCAATAAGCCCAAATAATAGCCTTGGCTGTGTAAACTACACAGCCGACCCAATTATCTCCACACAATAGTGTGGTTTGCCCATGCAGGGCCCCGAGCCCGTGGGCTCACATGGCCCATTTCGACCCAACATGGCCCAAAATGACCTAAACCCATGAGATCGTTCATGGTGGCTTCTACTGTCAAACACACATGTTTATCTGTTTGATTTGCCACATGAACGAACACACATTAGCGTAGCATCTATGAACATGCTTTTTGGCTTTTGCCGATTCACAATCTTTGCAGTGAGATTACACACCTTGTTGTAAAAACAAGAGCAAATCCCACGCACTCCAACCTATCACAAAAGAAACATCGGTTAAATATCTAACACACGTGTTTCAAGGAACCCTAATCGAGACTTGTTCCAAGAGGTTACTTACTATTGCCTTGCTAGGACGAATGTGATTACAGCCTGCTTAGATTGTTGATGAAAGTTGCTAATAGACCCTTGAAGATTATTTGCATGAAAGTGAATCCATTATATTCGTTGCATACCTACAAGGGTTGAATGACACAAACCAACCCAAAGAAACACATTTCCAATAATGCAAAGGAGTATTCGGCCAAGGTCCAAGAACCCTAACCAAAGTGCCTTAGTTTAAGAGAATACCAGTGAGTAGCATTACCTTAGAATAAGTGATGAAAGGAAGATTTCGGTTGCCTTAGAATCCTGGTGAACTTCTTCAATCCACACGCAAAACTAACATCTGAAACAAAAGCACCATGACCAAGGAGATAAGAGGTGAGATTCGACATTCAGAGGAAAGAAGGGAAAAATCGAAAGAGCAGAGATAACCAGGGACTTACCAGTCAATATTCGGCCAAACACCAGAGAAGAGGGGGAGAGAGATAGTTGAAGGAGAGTCGAGAATAGAAAAGAGAAGGGGAGGGACAAAGTATTCAATCTAAAACAAAAGAGAAAGTAACTGCTAGAGGCCGACTGAAAGAAAAGAAGAAAATAGGAGGTTCGGCAAAGGTAAGAAAATAAAGAAGGAAGGTGAGGAAGAGGGAGAAAATTTGATCTAGCAAAACACACAATTGAAGAGCCAACCAAAGAGTCTGATACGAAAATGCCCAACAACTCACAAGTAGCATTTCGCTACCAACAACAAGCAGCAAACCAAAAGATGAAAGAGACAAAAAGGGAAACTATCGAATTGAGAGCACAAAACCAAAAGAAATTTTGGCACCAAGTTGTCTAACCATCCTATGACTGAAAGGCTTAGGAGAGTCCTCAATTGGCACCACTATTGCCACAACTTCCCACTTCCACGATTCTCTCCTAATTTCCCTCTTTACCATACCCAAATCGATAACTCCCTTATCTAATCCCATTATTCTCTCCTCAAATGTGGCTATTCACTCCCACTCAACTACTCCATCATCAGAGTTTCGATCAAACCCAACTTCCTACCTTTCACACGTAGCAAAATAGAACACCCGTGTGCATGGAAAGGCTCGAACTTAAGACCCTTCAGCATCCCAACACGCCACTTACCAATTGGCTGGCGGGCTTTTTAAGACACATCTTTCCCACATTTATTTAAGAAACTCACCAACAGGAGACAGGGTTTATTTAGGCCAAAATCAAAATGTTATGCAAGCTAAGGCTTGAACTCAAGACCTCTCCCACACTCCTCAGGACACTCAACCACTGAAGCAAGCATACATTTATGCAATAGAACATATAAAAGAATAAATACCAAAATTTTTGGGGCATTACATAGAAAAAAATACAAATAGATTTGATAGAAGTAATTTTAATGTTTTATGCAAGAATGTTTGGAACAATAAGAAAAGATTAACACTCCTAATTTTGATGTGTTTCTTGATAGAACAAGATAAGAGAATGTAATAAAGAATGATACGACATGCATGTGGAATAGGATCGTAGCTTGTCTAAGTTGTGGACTTAACATAGATCTCTAGATGAACATAAACTAAAATGAGAACAACGAAAATAGATTAGTTGTCACAAAGGAGAGTCAAACGAAATTAAAACAAAATAAAGATGAACCAGCTGGTAAAGAGTGCAATAGAGATCAAATTAGGGTTTATTGGAAAGAAAGAAACTGTCCTTGGACCTCAAGAAAATGCCCCAACTAGATCTGGAAAAACAAAACACAAAACAGATATGTTGGAAGTGATTTTAAAGACAAAAGCAAATTGTTTTGTGCAAGAATGTTTGAAACAATAAGAAAAGATTAAAACTCTTTATTTTGATGTGTTTCTTTATGGAATAGATATGAGAATGTGATAAAGATTAATGTGTATGAATGCAGAAGTGGATTGTAAAGTTTGTTAGATGTGGATGATTGTAGAAGTAGATTATAAAGTTTGTCAAAGTCGTGGATTTATCCTAGATCTCTATACAAACATAAACTAAAATGAGAAACAATGAAAACATATTAGTTGTCACAAAGGTGAACCAAATTAAATTAAAATAGAAGAAAGATGAACTGACTGGTAAAGAGTCCAATAGATAATGAATTTGGGTTTCTTTGATGGAAAGAAACCGTCCTTGGACCTCAAGAAAATGCCCCAACCAGATATGGAAAAACAAAACACAAAAAAATTTGTTAGAAGTGATTTCAAAGACAAAAGCAAGCTATTTTGTGCAAGAATGTTTGAAACAACAAGAAAAGGTTAAAACTCCTACTTTTGATGTGTTTCTTGATGAAACAAGATAGGAGAACATCTTTCTTGAAGCAACTTTAACCAAGAACAAAAATAAATAAAATCAGCAAGTCAAAACAGTAAGAACTAACTTAAATAAGCAAGAAATGATAATTTAAGGATAGAAAAGAGAAGATGACGTCCTAAAAATCCTTGGAAACATTAAGAATCCACAAATTCTTCCAATGGCTCTAATTCCCCCTCCAAAAAAGAGATATTGGCAAGAAAAATCTTGTAGTTTATTTCCACAACCTAAAAGATTGTTAAAACAACTTCTAAAAGAAACTCAAGAGCAACTTGAAGAAAAACTCAAAGAGAATTATTATTAACTCAAAAGAACATAAATCAATTGTATGAGTATAAGGGTGAATGTCCATGCTATTTATAGGCTCCCAAAATAAGTTTTCCTAACCCTAATGGAATAACTAACATGACAACTTATCAAATACAAAATAATACTTCTAAGTGTGGACTTTTAATGGGAATTTAGCCAAATGAATTAAATGGGCTCCTTGGGATGAATTCTTACATGATGATCCACCTATTAAAATAAAATTAGACCTATAGTTTAAATATTTTACAATTTGAGCCACTTTGATAATTTTGCCTGATATTCAATTAAATTACTTCCCAAACTTCAGGATGGGATTGTAGACATCTTAATGGGCCATTTTTTCAAGAACCTGGTCTTGTGATCCGTTTGCTCTGGATATTGGCTCGTTCAAGCTCGTACATGAAATTTAATGCGCTTTGGCTACAAGATTCGGTTTCTTGTACCAAGAATTACAATATTTGAAATCTTGATTTTCTTGATTCTTGAAATTGTTCGAAACAGCAAAATTGGAACAAGATTCGGTTTCTTAATTTTCTTGAAAACAAGAAAGTGAATCTTGATTTTCTTTTTCGGTCGTGTGCGCATCTAGGGCATTGGTAATGAAGTCTTGGATGGTCTCGTTCAATCCTGCTCAGATTTGCTTAGCCTTCGACCTTGTTATTATTGGGCCTTGAGGAAATTTGAGCCCATCTAGTTCATAAGCCTGATTTTGGGCCTTGAGACTCGCATCATTCCCCTCTTTCTCAAAAAGATTCATCCTCAAATTTGGCAGATCTATTTGATAAGTGTTGTCATTGATCCATTTAAGTACTTGGAAAGGCCCATCTCTATTATGGCCGTTGAATTGGACCGAGCTATATGTATCGTTCCCCCTTTCCTCACGAAGATTCATCCCCGAATCTTTAGTTGTAGATAAAGAAAAGAATTAGAATAAATAACAATAAAATGAAAAAAATACTTACCTAAGCTTTCTTGTGCGCAAAAACTATCTCAGGATCAAAGACATTATTTTGATCCTTCAAATCAACTTCGATCATGTATGTCTCATTTATAAATAATCCATCAACACTAAAGATAGAAATATTAGACACATGAGTGTTCAAGTAAAAAATAACTTGTAACTTTCTTTGAATATGCATGGTCATCCATAAGAATTTCCAGCTATGATTTAGGAATTTCAAGTAATTATCAAAATCAAGAAGTTTAATATTATTATGTAAAAATTCATCGTTAAAGGTCAAGATAGAAAATTTTGTTGCAAGAGAAAATATGTAAAATGCTTTAAAAAACTTATTTAATGCAATAAAATTACTACTTTTAACCTTTAAAAATTTAGATAAACCCATAAAATCAGTTGAACTGTCAGATCAAGGCTTAATGAAATTTGACCAACGAGAAAGCATGTTGTAAGGAAATATTTTACAAAGAAAATCAGTAGCATACTTATCAAAAACATTCAAGGTATGCCTTCTTAAATCAATTTCTATTGTTTCCTTACCTTTCTTACCTTATAGCACTTGTAAAGAATTATTAATGTTCAACTTACCTCTCTCCCACAAGTAAAATCGTCTACGATGGTAGAGTAATATAATTGAGAGTTCATCAATGGATCCTTGAAGTCCTACAATAAGGAAACATCACTAAACAAATTTAAGTTAGGGCAAGTTAAAACATAATAATTACTCACTTGTGTATGGGTATTTTCTTTCTTTTCATATTCTTTTTCCTCGTGAGAACTCTCCAATTTTACCTAATATGGATTTTTACTCACCAAATTTGGACCATCAAGTAGACTATCACTCAATGTCTCTTTTCTCTCGATCTTTTCAGAAGATTTTTCCTCACTTCCCATATCCCCCTCACAAGTATTATGAATATTCAATTCAGTACAATACATCTTATTAGGAAAATATGACGTTTCTATCTCATCTAAATCCATGAATTCGAGGAAAAAATTCTCACTATCATCTTTTTTTGGTTCACAAAGTTCACCATCACATATCTCTTTTCCACTAAAGTAAGAATGAACAAAAGGTACAAAGTCATACTTACTTTCTTCTCTTGTTGGATATTTAATTGGACATTGGAAACCCTTATGATCTTTTGAACTACACCAATAACATTGCACAAAAGGTGATAGCTCAATCTTATTCTCTCTATTTGGATATTTTATTCGACATCGGAAATCCTCATGATCTTTTGAACTACACCAATAACATTTCACAATAGGTAAGAGATCAATCGTACTCCTCTTTTTGTTTGACCATCTTCCCTTGTCTAATAGTTCCTCTATTTGCCTTTGCAACTTCCAAATCATAGTATCGTGAATCATTATGAAAGCCTAAAAAGAACACAACACTCAAGAAAAGAAAAATTAAACAAACCTTACTATTATGCACTCGGAAATAAAAATTGAATTCTCAATAAGGTAAGAATTAATCTTGTGTTAAGAATTAATCTTGTGAGTCCTTTAGGAGTATTTATGGCAATCAATCAAAATGTTAAAGAATCTAGCTACCAAATATCCTAACGGCAATAGGAGTCCAAAAGTGGCTAAACACCAATAGTTTGTGTTGCACGGAGGAAGGAATGTGAAACATGCTTTTAACCTACTAACATATGAAACAATAAATGCATATAGGAATAATAAAAATAAAAAAAGATGTAAACCTAAGGCTAAGAGTAAATGAAATTGCTGAAACCCAAAAACTTGAAAAATTGTGAAGCAACTTGACAAACTTCGTTTGAGGTATTTCTGATTTCCAAAAATCACGAAATTTAAAATGGAGCCTTCTCAAATAATGTAGATCTGATCTAGAAAGTTTCTATACAGTTTTTATCACTTTTTTCGTGGAAAATATTTTTTATATTGTTATCCAGTGCTAAGAGTCAATATAAAAAAATTTCAGATCAATTGAAAAATATTTACCAACTCAAAAATATTTTTTTCCAAAACTATTTTTGGGTAAAAACTGCTTATATAGGCTATTTTGCAATTGAAATCAGTTTAGAAATCAACCATGAACACCCAAAACACCCAAATCTAATATCAAATGATAAAGATTAATGTGGATGAATGTGGAAGTAAAGATTGTCAAAGTTACGGATTTATCCTAGATCTCTAGACCAATGTAAACTAAAATGAGAAACAACGAAAACATATTAGTTGTCGCAAAGGAGAGTCAAACGAAATTAAAATAAAAGAAAGATGAACCGGCTAGTAAAGAGTCAAATAGACAAAGAATTAAGGTTTCTTGAATGGAAAGAAATCATCCTTGGACCTCAAGAAAACGTCCTAACCGGATCTGGAAAAACAAAACACAAACAGATTAGTTACAAGTGATTTTAAAGAAAAAAAACAAACTGTTTTGTGCAAGAATGTTTGAAACAACAAGAGAAGGTTAAAACTCCTAATTTTGATCTGTTTCTTGATGAAGCAAGATAGGAGAATGTCTTTCTTGAAGCAACTTTAACCTAATGATATGAACTCGATCTCGTAATGTGATTCGAGTCGTTTCTTTACCCGATCGTAAGAATTAAGTAAGACATGAGTTGTTTCAAAATGGGCTAGAAAAGGTTGAAAGATAGGTTCAAAACAAAGGGTTAAAAGGATAGTTGTGATGATAGATAGGTGGATTCGACTAAGGCCATGATTGAACCAACAACATAGGTAAAGGTTGACCGGAATCTTAAATAGCACTTAGGTGAAATCAGTTTGAAACGCTAAAGAACCTTGACCCATTATCTATGATAGGAACCAGAGGTATAGATGAAAGCCACACTTAAGCAAGTGATAAGTTCAAAGAAAAGAAAAGATTGATGCCACAAGACTTGTCTTGATAAGCCAATTCAGCTTAGAGAGAATTATGAGAGTTAAATACTCACAAAGAAGTATAATATTCATAAAATAAGCAAAAGTCCTTACAACATGAAATGAGTAAAGTATTTATAGGCTGAGCTAGCTCCAGCCAAATGGACAGCTTCTGATCAGCTGAGTTAAGCTATTAATGAGTTGACCTAACTCCAAATATGATTACCATGAGTTTTACCAACTCCTAGACCTAGGTGACGCCAATAGCTTAGGCTATTTACATTCCCAATTAGCTTAATTGAGTACACTTAATGAGCTGAGCTGAATCTTGCTAATAATTAATAATCTAAAAAGTTATGAGCTCCTTTAATCCCCCGTTGGAAAGCTGAATGTGCAGCAGCCTTTTAATTGAAGTTGTGATGCACGAATAGCCCAAATGGTGTGAACACAAGAACTCAATTAGCCTCTAAGTGTGAACATACGAATTTAAACAGCCACTAAGGTGTGAAATCAGCTGCAAGCTGAATGGTCTGGTATGAATGTGATTTTGTCCATTGATCTCCACGAATAGGCACTTGGAGAAGAGTAATCAGCAGCTTGGTTTTTAATTCAGCTCTAAATGCTTTGATTTTGTTTAATGCCATCCAATACATCTAGCTAGCTGATTCAGCTGGTGTGAACACCTACAAACACCAATAAATTTGGTTAAAGACACATTCAATACTCATTTAAATTGTCTAAGCTTATGACACATTAAGTGGTTGTATTAACTAGAACATATTTAATAAACTTAAGACATGTTAAATGGTTGAACTAATTAGAACACATTAATTAACTTAAGACATATTAATTACTGAATCTAATTAGAACATATTAAATAGACTCAAGACACATTAAATACTTAAACAAAAAAAAACTTAGCATTATTAATGCTTATTCCAGCAAATGATTAATAAATAAATGAAAGCTAAAATTTAGCTTTGAGTAAGCTGCATGGGACGGTTATGGAGCTAGTCCATGAATGATCAATATGCCCTACGATGGTCTCTCCCCATATTCGGTCAAGGTAGCTTGCAATGGCTTCTTTGAACTTTTTGGCCCTTACTCAAGTAATTGGCCCCAAAGGTAGCTCAATGGGTTCGACAGCTAGCTCATTGGCCATGCTCACATCATCTAGAATGAAAACCAATAAAATAGCAAGAACTAACTTAAATAAGCAAAAACTGATAAATTAAGGATAGAAAAGAGAAGATGATGTCCTAAGAAGCCTTGGAAACATTAAAAAACCACAACTTCTTTCAATGGCTCTAATTCCCCCACCAAGAAAGAGATCTTGCAAGAAAAACCTTGTAGATGATTCCCACAACCTGAAAGATTGTTAAAACAACTTCTAAAAGAAACTCAAGAGCAAATCTTGAAGAAAAACGCAAAGAGAATTATTACTAACTCAAAAAAACATAAATCAATTGTATGTATATAAGGGTGAACATCCATGCTATTTATAGGCATCCCAAAATAAGTTTTCCTAACCTTAATGGAATAACTAACATGACAACTCATCAAATAAAAAAAAACAAAATAATTCTAAGTGTGGACTTTTAATGGGAATTTAGCCAAATGAATTAAATGGGCTCCTTGGGCTTAATTCTTACACGATGATCCACCTATTAAACTAAAATTGAACCTATAGTTTAAACATTTTACAATTTGGGCCACTTTGATAATTTGACCTGATATTCAATTAAATTACTTTCCATACTTTAGGATGGGATTGTAGACATATTAATGGGCCATGTTTTCAAGAACTTGGTCTTGTGATCCGTTTGCTCTTGAAATTGACTCTTTCAAGCTCGTACAAGAAATCCAATGCGCCTTGGCTTTAAGATTCGGTTTCTTGGACCAAGATTTCCAAGATTTGAAATCTTGATTTTCTTGATTCTTGTATTTGTCTGAAACAGCAAAATTGGAACAAGATTCGATTTCTTGATTTTCTTGAAAACAAGAAAGTGAATCCTGATTTTCTTTTTCGATCGTGTGCGCATTTAGGATAACAAAGTATTGGATGGTCTCATTCAATCTTGCTCAGATTTGCTTGGCCTTCAACCTCATTATTGGGCCTTGAAGAAATTTGAGCCCATAAAGTTCATGAGTTTGATTTTGGGCCCTGAGACTCGTATCATTCTCCTCTTCCTCAAAAAGATTATTCCTTGAATTGGGCAAATCTATTTGGTAGGTGTTGTCATTGATCTGCTTGAGTACTTGGAAAGTCCCATCTCTATTATGGTCATTGAATTGAACTGAGCTACTCGTATCAAAATATCTATCTTGAAGCAATTCTAACCTAGAACAAAAATCAATAAAATCAGCAAGCCAAAACAACAAGAACTAACTTAAATAAGCAATAAATGATAAAATAAGGATAGGAAAGAGAAGATGACGTCCTAAGAAGCCTTGGAAACATTAAAAATCCACAACTGCTTTCAATGGCTCTAATTCCCCCTCCAAGAAAATGATCTTGGTAATAAAAAACTTGAAGATGATTTGCACAACCTGAAAGATTGTTAAAACAACTTTTAAAAGAAACTCAAGAGTAATTCTTGAAGAAAAACTCAAAGAGAATTATTATTAACAAAAAAAAACATAAATCAATTGTGTGTATGAGGTTGAACATCCATGCTACTTATAAGCCCCCAAAATAAGTTTCCCTAACCCTAATGGAATAACTAACATGAGAACTCATCAAATAAAAAAAATAAAATAATTCGAAGTGTGGACTTTTAATGGGAATTCAGCCAAGTGAATTAAATAGGCCCCTTGGGCTGAATTCTTACATGATGCTCCTATTAAAATAAATTTGGACCTATAGTTTAAATATTTTAAAATTTGCGCCACTTTGGTAATTTGGCCTGATATTCAATTAAATTACTTTTCAAACTTCAATATGGGCTTTTTTTTCCAAAACTTGTCCTGTGATCCGTTTACTCTCGAAATTGGCTCATTTAAGCTTGTACATGAAATCCAATGCGTGTTGGCTACAAGATTCGGTTTCTTGGATCAAGATTTTCAAGATTTGAAATTTTGATTTTCTTGACTCTTGAAATTGTTCGAAACAACAAAATTGCACCAAGATTTAGTTTCTTGGTTTTCTTGAAAACAAGAAAGTGAATCTTGATTTTCTTTTTCCGTCGTGTGCGCATCTAGGGCCTTGGTAATGAAGCTTGGATGGTCTCATTCAATCTTGCTCAGATTTGTTTGGCCTTCGACCTTATTTCTAGGCCTTGAGGAAATTTGAGCCTATCACGTTCATGAGCCTAATTTTGGGCCTTACTACTCAAAGGGAGATAAGTAAGCAATATTGAAAGTAGAACTTAAATGGTACTCACCGGGTAGATCTATTTGATAGGCGTTGTCATTGATTCGCTTGAGTACTTGAAAAGGCCCGTCTCTATTATGGCCTTTGAATTGGACCGAGCTACTCGTATCAATGAATTTACCAAGATTCAAGAATTGAATTTAATACTAGTGTGTGAACATTTTAATTATTAGTGTGAACATCTATGTTGTAACGCCCCCAAAATCCCAAAATCCCGAAATCTTGAATTTTTCTTTTTTTGTATGTGCTTAGCATTTCCGGTCAAGTGCTAATTATGTGATGGTAGGTCTTGGTCGAGGTTTGAGTTCGAACCTAGGGGTAAAAGAAATTATAGTTCAATTATTAAAATTATTAAAAGAACCCTGAAGGAAAGTAGGTGGGCTTTTAAATAAATGAAGGGAAAATTGGACAGAAAAGAGCCTGCTGGCCTAGGGGATAAGTAGCGTGTGGCTAGTGTCAGAGGTCTGGGGTTCGAATCTCACTTTGCTCAAATAAGGGATTTATTTTTTTCCTTAAAGGGTGGACAGAGGTGGCGTTGGATTGAACTTTGTACGGAGTGATAAGGGCAGAAATTTGAGGAAAGGATCAAGGGGTTATCAGGGTAGAAAAAAGATGAATGAGGAGTAAGGATGAGGTGGAGCTGAATTGGGAACTTGGGCTTGAGAAATTCGGCTATAGGGGCTATAAATAAGTGTTGAATGGGAGGTCGCTAGGCTAATGCTGAATTCCTCCACCTTGTTGCCAGAAACCCTTTTTCCTAAAAGTCGAAAACCCTTTATTTTACTCTCTTTTTGTACCGATTTCCCCTCCTTCCTCTACACAATATTCTTTGTTTCACTTTTGGTTTAGCCGACTTCTTCTTCCTTTTCCCCTTGGTGCCGAATAATCATTTGTTCGCCATTCAAATCTCAAGGGCTGAACACCTCTTTGGCTGAATACCCTTGGTGCCGCCACTACCCTTTCCACTCAGTCAAATCTAGTGTAAGTGTTTGCTCTTCCAATCGGTTTGTTTTGCTAAGTATCAATTATTTTCCCTCACTTCTTCTAATCGGCCTTGGGTAGGAATAGGTATCGAATCTCAGTCTTAGATCTCTGCCGATTTGCTCCTCAGGTAAAAGACTTTGGTAAGTACTCTTGATCTTAGTTGGTCGAATGGTTATAGTTAAGGTAAGGGGGACTTGTGTTGGATACAAGTCACCTGTTATTTTGGTTTTAATAGTTAAGATTGGTGCAGATCTAGGAGTTGATCGTTGTTAGTGCTTAAAGAAGAGGTTGTTAGTGCTTATCACGCAAGGTAAGGTGAAAGGTGAGGTTTCAGTTTTGGTAGAGATATGTATTAAGCATGCAATTAATTGAAGGGTGATATCGATTGTAGGTTTGAGGCTAAGGAAATCGCAGCATGTTTTATTACCAGGTGTGTACACACTGCACACACAAGTAGATCAGCAATTCCCAAAAAGCTGAAATGCCGAAAAGTTGAAAGTTTGGCTACGGTAGTCTTCTGAGTGCGCGAACACTCGTAAGGGGGAACCGATAAGTTGCCTGAAGCCCATGGGCGATCTATGGACTTGGGTTGTGAATTGGCCAAACGGGCTGGAGTGGGCTAAATGGGCCCGATGGGCTATTAGGCCCATAATAGGCAAAAATTGATAATTTATGCTATGTGATGGAAAATTGTATGTGAGCATGACTATAAATGTGATTTCAGCCTAGTGGCCATATAAATGTGATTTGGGCCTAATGGGCCACATAAATGTGAATGGGCCTGATGGGCCATATGAAAGAGATTGGGCCTAGTGGGCCATATATATGTGGATTTTTCTGGGCTTTGTAAGAGGTTGTAGGCCTAGTATATGATGACTGCATAAAACTTAATTAATTTATTAAGGACCGTGGACAAGTCATAGGGCTAAAGTGTGGCAACGGGTATGTACATGTCTAGGATTAGATCTAGAGAGAGCTTGGTACTTAAGCTTAACAACCGTGGATCCACTGACGGCTTTTAAGCCAAATATGTGATTGGCAGCTTACTGCAATGAAGGGAGTTCTACAACCGGGCTACCATTGGAGTGTATTGGATAGGTGGGTCGATATTTATATCCCCAAATAGTGTGTATCGAGGGACGGAGTTGGTGTGTAGCGGATAGATTATTGGGGTGGGTTGCACTTATTGCATTGCATGTATGTTGTATGGTGAATGATGTTTGCTTGTTACTTGTCGAGGGTTGTGCACATTGAGTTTGCGAAAACTCACCCATTCTTTTATTTTTCTCAGTTGATCTCAGTAGGAGGTTCGATGTCTGGAGGGACTCTAGGTGCCCAGCTTGCAAGACAATTTGGATTTGTTTTAAAAGTATTTAAGTTACTCGTTTATTAAGTAATTTTCATTTAGTATGGATTATAATAAGGCCTCCCCTTTTTGTTATTGTTTGGATCTTTTAATTTCGTGCGTTGTAATTATAAAAAGTGGAACATGGATTTCTAAACCATAGTTTTCTTTTAATACTACGTTTCTACAACTAAATTTTTAAAGGATAAGTTTTCTTTAATTGAATGTTTTAAACAAAGCTTCGCAATCAAAAAAGAGATTTTACTAATCAGTTGAGATGTAACTTTTTAAGGAAGGGTTTTCAATGAAACAAGGTTTTGGCTAAAACACTTCAATATGACACACTAGATTCGGCCATAACATCTGGGCCGAGTTTTGGGTGTTACATTTAGTGGTATCAAAGCCCAGGTTGCAAAACTCGGGCTGTGAAGTGGGCCTTATTACTTAATTTCTTTTTGGTGTTTTTAAAAAAATATTTTTGATTGAATCACAATGTTTTTGGAAAAGGGGAAGTCTTGTTGAGTGGCACACCGAGTCTTCGACGTCGAACCAAGTAAGTTCTTCTATTCTTGAGCCTATTTAAATTTCTATATAGTAGATAGCTAGAGGGCTACTTTAGAAAATTGTGTTGGAATGGAACTAAAGCCCGTAGGATCTTGGAACTGTAGAGGATTTACAAAAACAACTCTCTCTTTAAATACTTTCATAAAACATGGGGTTAATTATTGAAACTAACCAAAACTTCATAAAATTTTTAATTCAGAAAATACTTGAATCGACGTTGAGTGCTAGAAGAGGTGCGAGAGGCTGTGGCTGAGGTCGCGGAAGTGTTAGGGCTAAGTCGTTAGCGTTAGGCCATATGCCCGATGTTGGAGTAGAAGAGGCTCTGGCTTCACCCGTAGCTGGGACTGGGCCATATGATCAGGCCGCGAGAGAAGATACATTGTTGCAGGCAATGCTAAGGATTTTGGAAAGGCTCGCTGGGCACAATAATGGCACGGAAAATCAGGGGTCCATTCCGGTGTGACTTCGATCAAATGGGGCTGAGATCTTTAAGGGCGTGGCTAGTGTGGCTCCTAACATGGCTGAATACTAGTTGGAGGCCATTGAAAGGATAATGGAGGACTTAGACTGTTCACCGGAACAAAAGCTGAAAGGGGCAGTCTTACTGCTTAGGGGAGAAGCTTATCAGTGGTGGCTGACAGTGAAAGAGAGCACTCAACCTGACCAGGTCACTTGGGAGTTCTTCAAGGCTTGTTCCAAGGGAAGTATGTAGGAGTGAGTTATGTGGATGCTAGAAAAAAGGAGTTCCTGAACTTGACCCAAGGAAACAAATCAGTGGCGGAGTATGAGGCGAAATTTCTACATTTTAGTAGGTACGCAAGAGTTATGGTGGCAATGGACTACGAGCGTTGCGTTAGGTTTCAGGATTGACTAAAAGATAGCCTCAGGGTATTGATAGCTCCACAAAGGGCATGAGTTTTCCCGGAATTGGTGGAGAAAGCAAAGATAGCGAAGGAGGTGAAGCATACTGAGCGCCTAAATCAAGAAAAGGAAATGGGCAAGAATAAAAGGGAGGCTGAGACTTCTAGTATTGGACGGAGGCCTAGGGCTAGAGCCAGAGTTAATGGGCCAGTTAGAGCAGGGCCCCCTGCTGCTAATCCTAGGGTGCCACCTTGTGCTAATTGTCAAAGAAGCCATGGAGGCGAGTGTTGGAAGAGGACGGAAGCTTGTTTAGCTTGTGGATATATAGAGCATAGGATTAGGAATTGCCCTAGAGTGTTAACTCAGGTGCCAGTCGTGGGCCGAGGTGGTGCTCAGCCACCAAGGGGTGGTCAACTGCCGCCAAAGGGTCGTGGGCAGGCCAGGGGCGATAACAACAATGGACGTAGACATGATGCAGGCCATGCTGAGGTGAGGCAACAAGCTTTGGTTTATACTGCTAATCCCCGAGAAGACGGGGTTGCCCCAGATGTGATAACGGGTATGTTCTTTATATATGAGTTACCTTACACTGCATTAATTGATATTGGATCGATGCATTCGTATGTTGCATGTAATATGACTGAACCTTTGGGTGATATGTTTGAAATTACTTCGAATGAGATGAATGTGATAAATCCGTTAGGTCAGTCAGTGGGAGTAAATAAGTTGTTTAGGGAGGTACCCTTGGTAGTTCAAGGGTTACCTTTTTAGCAGACTTGATGGAGTTGCAGCTTAGTGAGTTTGATTTAATCTTGGGTATAGACTGGCTAGTGAAACACTGAGCCACCTTAGATTGCACTGCAAAGCGAATGGTGTTAAGAACGATGGAGGACAAGGAGGTGGTGGTGATTGGTGAATGCCAGAATTATCTATCGAACGTGATTTCAGCGTTAAGGGCTGAGAAATTGGTGCGAAAGGGATGCGAAGCCTATTTGGCTTACATTAGAGATACGGAGGTTAAGAGCCCTACCGTTGAGGAGTAGAGAATAGTTAAGGAATTTCCTGATGTCTTTCCCAAGGAGCTGCTAGGGTTGCCGCCCAATCAGAAGGTAAAATTTGGAATCGAATTGTTACCTGGTACGGCTTCGGTGTCCATCGCCCCTTATCAGATGGCACCAAAGGAGTTGGTGGAACTTAAAGCATAGATTCAGGAATTGTTGGATCGAGGATTCATCCAACCAAGTGTGTCTCTGTAGGGAGCACCGGTGTTATTCATGAAGAAGAAGGATGGGACGTTGCGAATGTGCATTGACTACCGGCAGTTAAACAAGTTAACTATTAAAAACAAGTACCCACTACCGAGAATCGATGATCTTTTTGATCAGTTTAGGGGAGCTTCCATTTTCTCGAAGATTGACTTGTGTTTAGGGTATCACCAATTGAGGGTTAAGGAGGCAGATGTTCATAAGATAGCTTTCAGTACTCGTTATGGGCACCACGAGTTCTTGGTGATGCCATTTGGACTGACCAACACACCGGCCGTTTTCATGGATCTTATGAATCGGGTCTTCCAACCCTACTTGGACCTGTTCATGGCAGTTTATATAGATGACATTTTGGTGTATTCAAGGGATGAGGATGAGCATGATGCGCACTTAAGGATAGTTGTAGACTTTGAGGGAGAAGCAGTTGTATGCCAAATTTAGTAAGTGCGAATTTTGGCTAAGGAAGGTTACTTTTTTAGGACATGTGGTGTTAGCTGATGGGATTGAGGTGGATCCCTGAAAAATTGAACCGGTGTTAGACTAGAAAACACCCAAGTTGGTGTAGAAAATCTGAAGTTTTCTAGGCTTGGCAGGGTATTATCGACGGTTTGTCAAGGGCTTTTCAGTAATTGCTTCACCCTTAACTAAGTTGTTGAGGAATGGGGTACCATTTGTTTGGACGGACAAGCAGCAGGTGAGTTTTGGAAAACTTAAGAAGGTTTTAACTGAGGCCCCTGTGTTGATTCAGCCAAAGCCTGGGAAGGGGTTTATGGTTTATAGTGATGCATCGCATGTGGGCTTGGGCTGCGTGTTGATGCAGGAAGGAAAGGTGGTTGCGTATGCGTTACAACAACTTAATACTCATGAGGTGAATTACCCAACCCATGACTTGGAGCTAGCCACGGTGGTCTTCGCGCTAAAAATATGGAGACATTATCTATACGGGGAGAAATGCGTGATTTATTCGGACCATAAGAGTTTGAAGTACCTCCTTACCCAGAAGGAGCTAAACCTTAGGCAGCGTAGGTGGGTGGAATTATTGAAGAATTATGATTGTATGATTGAATACCACCCTGGCAAAGCGAATGTGGTAGCCGACGCGTTGAGTCGTAGGGTTAAGTCAGACTTGAGGGATATGTTTACCCGTTTAAGTTTGTTGGATGATGGTATCTTGTTAGCTGAACTTCAAGTAAAACTGATGTGGATCGAGCAGATAACGAGTAAACAATTGATGGATGAGACTTGGGTGCTCGTCTTAGGCAAGTAGAGAATGGGGAGAGATCAGACTTTGGGATGAACAATGAAGGAGTGTTGTGTTTTTGTGGGAGAATGTGTATACCTAAGGACAATGATCTAGGACAGTCTATTCTGCGGGAAGCACATAGCAACCTCTATGCTATGCATCCTGGTGGGAACAATATGTATCGGAATTTGGGGGAGCTTTATTGGTGGCCTAGACTTAAGCGCGAGGTTATGGAATTCTTAAGTAAATGCTTGGTTTGTCAAAAGGTGAAGGTGGAGCATCAGTTGCCTTCAGGATTGCTTCAGCTAGTAAAGATTCCACTTTAGAAGTGGGAAAGGATCACTATGGACTTTGTTAGTGGGCTACCCTTAACGCCTCTAAGAAAGACTCGATATGGGTTATAGTGGATCGATTAACCAAGTCTGCCCATTTCGTATTGGTTCGTACCGACTACTCGTTACAAAAGCTAGCTAGGTTGTATGTGGAAGAGATTGTAAGGTTGTATGGAGTGCCAGTGTCCATAATATCCGATAGGGACCCACGTTTCACTTCACGATTTTGGAAGAAGCTGCATGAGGCGTTCGGTATTAGGTTGAACTTCAGTACGGCATTCCACCCTCAAATTGATGGACAGTCGGAAAGGGTGATCCAAGTATTGGAAGATATGTTGAGGGGATGTGTGATTGAGTTTCGAGGTAGCTGGGAAGACTATTTGTCATTAGCCAAATCTACGTACAATAATAGCTATCAAGCAAGTATTGGGATGGCTCCGTATGAAGCTCTATATGGGTGAAGGTGTCAAACTCCAACATGTTGGACGGAGTTGGGCGAACGAAGAGTTTTGGGCCCTGAGTTAGTAGCAGATACTGAGGATAAGGTAAAGTTGATTCGGGATCGATTGAAGAAGGCCTCGGATAGACAGAAATCGTATGTTGACCTTAGGCATCGTGAGATAGAGTATGCAGTAGGGGACTTAGTTTTCCTTAAGGTCTCTCCGTGGAAGAAGGTGTTTAGGTTTGGACGGAAGGGGAAGCTAAGCCCAAGGTTCATTAGGCCATATCGGGTTGTAAGGCAGATTGGGTCGGTCACTTATCAACTGGAATTACCTCCTAAATTGAGCCAAATCCATGACGTGTTTCATGTTTCCATGCTGAGGCGGTATGGCTCAGATCCTTCACATGTCGTAGCGGTTGAGGAAATCGAGGTCAGGCCAGACCTAACTTTCGAGGAAGAGCCCATACAAATAATTGGTCATGATGTTAAGGTACTAGGAAGGAAGTCCGTTCCATTAGTCAAAGTGCTATGGCATAATCACAAGGCTGAGGAGGCTACTTGGGAACCTGAGGAAGCGATGCGACGTCAATATCCTCAACTGTTTGAATTAGGTAAAATTTCGAGGATGAAATTTCTTTTAGGGGGTAGAGTTGTAATGCCCCAAAAATCCCGAAACCCAAAAATCTCGAAATCTCAAAATTTTCTATTTTTTTGTGCTTAGCATTTCCGGTTAAGAGCTAATTATGTGATGGTAGGTCTTGGTCAATGTCTGAGTTCAAACCTAGGGGTAAAATAAATTATAGTTTAATTATTAAAATTATTAAAAGAACTCTAATGGCAAGTAGGTGGGCTTTGGAATAAATGAAGGGAAAATTGGACAGAAAAGAACCTGTTGCCCAGGGGATAAGTGGCCTGTGGCTAGTGTTAGAGGTCTGGGGTTCGAATCTCACTTTGCTCAAATAAGGGATTTGTTTTTTTTGCTTAAAGGATGGACAGAAGTGTCGTTGGATTGAACTCTGTAGGGAGTGATAAGAGGAGAAATTTGAGGAAAGGATCAAGGGGTTATCAGGGAGAAAAACGATGAGATAAGGAGTAAGGATGAGGTGGAGCCGAATATGGAACTTGGGCTTGAGAAATTCGGCTATAGGGGCTATAAATAGGTACCAAATAGGAGGTGGCCAGGCTATAAATAGAAACCCTTTTCCTTAAAAGTCGAAAACCCTTTGTTTTACTCTCTTTTCTCTGTGTTGATTTCCCCTCCTTCCTCTACACAATATTCTTTGTTTCAATTTTGGTTTAGTCGACTTCTTCTTCCTTTTCCCCTTGGTGCTGGATAATCATTTGTTTGCCATTCAAATCTCGAGGGTCGAACACCTCTTAGGCCGAATACCCTTGGTGCTGCCACTACCATTTCCACTCAATCGAATCTAGTGTAAGTGTTCGCTCTTCCAATCGATTTGTTTTGCTAAGTATCAATTATTGTCTCTCACTTCTTCTAATCGACCTTAGGTAGGAATAGGTATCGAATCTCAGTCTTGGATCTCTGTTGATTTGCTCCTCAAGTAAGAGACTTTGGTAAGTACTCATGATCTTAGTTGGCCGAATGGTCATAGTTAAGGTAAGGGGGACTTGTGTTGGATGCAAGTCACCTATTATTTTGGTTTTAATAGTTAAGATTGGTGCAGATCTAGGAGTTGATCGTGGTTAGTCCTTAAAAAAGATGCTGTTATAACTTGTCGCGCAAGGTAAGGTGAAAGGTGAGATTTTGATATTGGTAGAGATATGTATTAAGCATGCGATTAATTGAAGGGTGATATCGATTGTAGGTTCGGGGCTAAGCAAATCGTAGCACGTTTTATTATCAGGTGTGTACACACACTGCACACACAAGTAGATTGGCAAATCCCGAAAAGTCAAAATGTCGAAAAGCCGAAATACCGAAAAGCAAAAAGTTTGGCTACGGTAGTCTTGCGAGTACGCGAACACCCGTAAGGGGGAAATTGATAGGTTGCCTAAGGCCCATGGGCAATTCCATGGACTTGGGTTGTGAATTGTCCAAAAGGGCTAGAGTGGGCTAAATGGGCCCGATGGTCTGTTGGGCCCATAATAGGTAAAAATTGATAATTGATGCTATGTGATAGAAAATTGTATGTGAGCATGACTGTAAATGTGATTTAGGCCTAGTGGCCATATGAATGTGATTTGGGCCTAATGGGCCACACAAATGTGAATGGGCCTGATGGGCCATATGAAAGAGATTGGGCCTAGTGGGCCATATATAGGTATGTGGATTTGTCTGGGCTTTGTAAGAGGTTGTAAGCCTAGTATATGATGACTGCACAAAACTTAATTAATTTATTAAGGACCATGGACAAGTCATAGGGTTAAGGTGTGGCAACGGGTATGTGCATGTCTAGGATTGGATCTAGGAAGAGCTTGGTACTTAAGTGGTCTTAATGACCCACCTCCTCTTCTCTGGAATCCTACCTGGTGCATAGTATTCATTCATCTTAGCTCATGGGATTTATTAACAGGCCAAGGTAAGTAAGACCCGTAATAAAAGAAAATTACCGAAATGTCCCTAAGGGCGAAAATGACTAAAATACCCCTAAGTGTTGAATGTAAGACGTATGGATGTTACATATATAACTGCTGCATACATACGATATTCTGTTTAGGTTGTATAGGGGTTGGGAATTATGGAATGGAGGAAGTATATGAGGGCCGCATGGTTGCTTGGCAACCGTAGATTCATGGACAGCTTTTAAGCCCAATATGTGATTGGCAGCTTACTCAAATGAAGGTAGTTCCACAATCGGGCTACCATTGGAGTGTATTGGATGGGTGGGTCGATATTTATATCCCCACATGGTGTGTACCGGGGGACGAATTTAGTGTGTAGCGGATGGATTATTGGGGTGGGTTACACTGTATTGCATTATATGTATGTTGTATGGTGATTGATGTTTGCTTGTTACTTGTCAAGGGTTATACACACTGAGTTTGCAAAAACTCACCCCCTCTTTTATTTTTCTCAGGTGATGCTCAGTAGGAGGTTTGATGTCTGGAGGGACTCTGGGTGGCAAGGTAGCAGGACAATTTGGATTCGTTTTAAAAGTATTTAAGTTACTCATTTATTAAGTAATTTTCATTTAGTATGGATTGTAATAAGGCCTCCCCCTTTTGTTATTGTTTGGATCTTTTAATTTCGTGCGTTGTAATTATAAGAAGTGGAACATGGATGTTCTAAACCATAGTTTTCTTTTAATACTACGTTTTTGTAACTAAATTTTTAAAGGATAAGTTTTCTTTAATCGAATGTTTTAAACAAAGCTTTGCAATCAGAAAAGAGATTTTACTAATCAGTTGAGATGTAACTTTTTAAGGAAGGGTTTTCAATGAAACAAGGTTTTCGCTAAAACACTTTAATGTGACACACCAGATTTGGCCATAACGTCCGGACCGGGTTTAGGGTGTTACATATGTCCTGAATGTGAGTAGTCAAATGAACATTTTAATTATTAGTGTGAACATCTATGTGCTTAATGTGAGTAGTCATTTTAGGGCCTATATAAGTAATGTAATTAGACATTTTGAAGGTTACTTCACTTTTGAATATAGACTATATCTTGTGAGAGTTTACTCTCGGGTTCTTTATTGAACTAAAAATCGAACTTATCAAATTTATCCCAGTTTTTGGCACTTATTGTATTATCATGACGTTCACCATCTTGGGGTGTGGCAACTTCATTTATACGAAGGTTCTAGTAGGTTCAAGAGTTAACAGGTTTTAGCTTTAATATAGTTAAGATTCTTAGCTACAACTATTACAATTCGAGGTTTCTATTCATTGAACAGTTTCAAGGATACAACCTATTTGAGAAATTTTCCAAACCATCCGAGTTCGAGAAATTGCATCATTTGGCGTCAGAGATTGAGAATCTTGAAATTAGGTTCATATCTATCTTCTATTTCGTGTGAGAAAAGTTCCAAGAAAAAGTTATTATATTGAAATTCAAAGAAAAAAAATTAAGGAAAATTTAGCATTTAACCTGTTTTGCAAGATATTGTCAATTTTGAGCATTTTAAGTATTTTCGATAATTTTCATGAACATTTTAATATGTGTTCTCTTTTGCGAGTGTTCGAGCTACTTCGAGCCAATTCTGAGTCACTATTTTTAAAAGGTTTGAAAGAGTTCCAATTAGTTCTCTTAAGAACCCTACGAGGAAATACGAGTGGAAAAAGGCACAAGTGTGGTGAGCTTATTCAAGAAGTAAAAGCCAATGAATTGAACATTGACTCCTAGCCTTAGGTTTTCCTTTTTTTTTTTATTATTTCTTTCCACATTCTATCACTTTATTGTTTCTTGTGTTAGTAGGTTAACGCATGTTGCACATTCCTTCCTCCGTGCAATATAATTCTTTGGTGTCTAGCCAATTTTGGACTCCTAGTTATAAAGAATGAGATGGATGAATGTGGAATTGGATTGTAAAGTTTGTTAAAGTCATGGATTTATCCAAGATCTCTAGAGGAATGTAAACTTAAACAAGAAACAACGAAAATACATTAGTTGTAACAAAAGAGAGTCAAACAAAATTAAAACAAAAGAAAGATGAACTAGCTGGTAAAGAGTCCAAAAGAGAAAGAATTAGGGTTTCTTCTATGGAAAGAAACCGTCCTTGGACCTCTTAAGAAAACACCCCAACCAGATTTGAAAAACAAAAAACAAACAGATTTGTTAGAAGTGATTTTAAACACAAAAGCAAATTGTTTTGTGAATGAATGTTTGAAACAACAAGAAAAAAGATTAAAACTCGTAATTTAATGTGTTTCTTGATGGAACAAGATAGGATAACAACTTTAACCTAGAATGAAAATCAATAAAATCAGCAAACCAAAATAGCAAGACTAACTTAAATAAGCAAGAAACAATAAATTAAGGATAGAAAAGAGAAGATGATGTCCCAAGAAGCCCTGGAAACATTAAGAATCCAAAACTCCTTTCAATGACTCTAATTCCCCCCTAAGAAAGAGATCTTGGCAAGAAAAAGCTTGAAGATGATTCCCACAACCTGAAAGATTGTTAAAATAGCTTCTTAAAGAAACTCAAGAGCAAATCTTGAAGAAAAACTTAAAAAGAATTATTATTAACTAAAAATAAATAAATAAATTGTGTATGTATAAGGGTGAATGTCCATGCTACTAATAGGTCCCCAAAATAAGTTTTGGGAATTTACATGACAACTTATCAAATAAAAAAAAAACAAAATCATTCTAAGTGTGGACTTTTAATGGGAATTTAGCCAAATGAATTAAATGTGCTCATTAGGCTGAATTCTTACATGATGATCTAGCTATTAAAATAAAATTGGACCTATAGTTTAAGTATTTTACAATTTGGGCCACTTTGATAGTTTGGCTTAATATTCAATTAAATTACTTTCCAAACTTCAAGATGGGCTTGTAGACATATTAATGGGCCATTTTTTCAAGAACCTGGTCTTGTGATTCGTTTGCTCTCGAAATTGGCTCTTTGAAGCTCGTACATGAAATCTAATGCACCTTGGCTGCAAGATTCGGTTTCTTGGACCAAGATTTCCAAGATTTGAAATCTTGATTTTCTTAATTCTTGAAATTGTCCTAAACAACAAAATTGAACCAAGATTTGGTTTCTTGATTTTCTTGAAAACAAGAAAGTGAATCTTGATTTTCTTTTTTAGTCATGTGTGCATCTAGGGCCTTAGTAATGAGGTCTTGGATGGTCCTGTTTAATCTTGCTTAGATTTGCTTTGCTTTTGACCTTATTACTGGGCTCGCATCATGGATGACGAGTCCTTGTATGAGGTGTGAGAAAGGTTTAAGGAACTATTACGAAGATGGCCTCATCACGGAATCCCTCATTGCATCCAATTAGAGACGTTCTATAACGGTCTCAATGCTCACACAAGGATGGTAGTGGACGCTTCTACTAATGGTACTCTCCTCTCTAAGTCTTATAACAAGGCCTATGAAACCATTGAGAGGATTGCTGTAACAGCCAGATTTTGGGCTTAGTCGGAACAGTGGTTTCGGGACCACAAATTTGACGAGGAAAAAAATTGTTTTTATTATATTTTTATGGTTTACTATTTCACAGAATGATTTCGTGGAAATTTCGTTCAAAAATTTTGACGTTTGGGCACTCAATTTAGTCAAAAGGACTAAATTGTAAAATGTGCAAAAGTTGAGTTCTACATGTTAGAGGTGACCAATTGTTATGAAATTTTAAATTGGAGGTCCTTAAATGGTAATTAGGCCATTGGTTAATTTTTTGGACAAAAATGGACATGAAATAGGTTAAATAGAATATTTTTAAGTTAGGGGCATTTTGGTCATTTAGTAATTAAAATGAATTAAAAAAAATTAAAAGGAAATTTTTGTCCATCTTCAACCCCATGGCCAAATTTCACAAGGGGAAACCATGGCTAAGGTTTTTCAAGCTTCCAAGCTCGATTGTAAGTCCGTTCTAGCCCCGTCTTTAATAATTTTCACATTTTTGAGATCCTCGTAACTCAGTTTAGCTATTTCTACCATTATTTTGAGCTAGGATTTGTGTTTAAAATTTACCTATGGATGAAATACATGTGTTTTGATGTTTTATGGAAGAATATGAAAGTTTGGAGTGTGATAAATAACTTTTACTAAGTGATTTTTGATGAAATTTAATACAAGGACCTATTGTAAAATATGTGTCGGAAATGTGATTTAGTGAAAAATGTGGGCTGCTATAAGAGGGAATATGAATCGGCTAGGCTTGGGTATTGAGAAAAATGGATACATTTCATTTTACGAGCCTAGGGGAAAATTTGTAAATATGTGAAACTTTAGGGGCAAAAATGTAATTTTTCCGTAATATGATTTTTGGACTGATTTGAATAGTATAATAATTTAATAAGTTGAATGTGATATTATCAAGGAAAATAAAGTTCGGACTTAGAATGGGGGAAAAACGAGTATTGGACAATTTGGTCCTTTTCGCCATTTTAGGTTGAGGTAAGTTCATATTTAATAAACGTTATTGATTTGTGTTAATTATGCAATATTATTATATATTTGATTAAATTGTGAAAATTAAAGTAAACGTTTGCATTGAGTAAAAACACAGGATCGATCACGATCGTTGTGTAGTGAAATATGAATTGACGATAAAAGACCATGGTTAGACCATGGCAATGTGCTAAGTGAAATAAGTGATTCACATGTAAGACCATATCTAGGATATGACATTGTGCTAAGTGAAATATGACCATGGCATCTAAGTGAAATAAGTCCATGGCAATGTGCTAAGTGAAATAAGTCCATGGCATCTAAGTGAAATAAGTCCATGGCATTGTGCTAAGTGAGAAATTTCCCGGTTGAACCTTAGGAATAAAATGGCTTTGGACACAAGTGTGGTACTATGTGAAGGCCACTTTGTGAATATAATAGCTTTGGACACAAGTGTGGTACTATGTGAAGGGCACTTTATGAATATAATAGCTTTGGATACAAGTGTAATACTATGTGAAGGCCACTTTGTGAATAAAATAGCTTTGGACTCAAGGGTGGTACTAGGTGAAGGCCACTTTGTGAATAAAATAGCTTTGGCTACAAGGGTAGTAATAAATGAAGGCCACCATGTATCCGTTATTATTTCGATGTGTTTAACGAGAAATTACTAAGTGTAAATGACTATGTGATGATTAAATGTGAAAGAATTACGAACCAATAATATTATTTGATGTTGAATTGAAATAATGTTTTTTCGTTGAGGTTTTAGTGTATCAACTGACATAGCCAAGATAAAAAAAATGAAGGTATAACTGATTTAAGCAATACAGGTACGTACGAAATCCATGTGAATGTTGAATGAAAGTTAAAACAAAGAAAATGTGAGAGAGTAAAATTAGCAATAAAACAATTTTGGACAGTAGCAGTTGTGTGATTTTGAGAAATCATAAAAAATGGTGGAAATCGAATTAGAGGTTGAATAAGATATGAAATTAAAGCTTATTAAGTCTATTTTCACATAAAAGAAATGGTGTAAGCAAAATATTATGAGATATTTTAATTTTTGTGAGACAGGTTAGAATGATTTCGAAATCCCCTGTTCTGATTTGGGAAAATCATTAAAAATTCTAAAAAAAATAATGTTGGGTTATAATTTATATATATAAAATCATTAATGAGTCTATTTTCAAAAGAGACAAACGAGAACATCATCCAAATCCCGTATGAGGAGATAATTAATTTTTAGTGAAGAGGGGTCGGAATTATCGGATAGCAAAACAAGGGAGAGTTTAAAGAATAAACTGTAAATATTGACAAGACTAAAAATTCTGAAAATTTTACGGTAAGAATATACATGAGTCTAGTTTTAGGGAAAATTAGCAAATCTTAATTTGGAGGTCCGTAGCTCAAGATATAAATAATTTAGTGATTGTGACTCGAGTAGACAGCTTGAGATGAACAAGAGTAAATAGTGGAAGTATGTGAAATTATGATTGTATTATCTTGAGAACATATTGTGAGAATTGGTAAAAGCATGTTATAAATTTCTTATTATTTACATACCAACTTACTAAGCTATATAGCTTACTCCACTCATTTTCTGTGTTTATAATGTCCTCAGGTTAGCTCGGGTTTAGAAATCGCCAGAGAACCTATCACACTATCAAACTAACAAATTGGGTATTGATAATTCTTATACTTAAGGTCATGGCATGTATAGGGGACCTGGTTATTTTTGTATGTTTCATAATTTTTTTGGCCTAAAATGTTGGCCTATGCTATTTGAAAGTTCATTGTTGTGTAGGGCCATTTGATGTTGGTATATTGGCTATATTATAAGTCCATGATGATGCATTTCAATGATGTGTATGCTTACATATGTGGATGAATGAGTGGTGATATCTATGTATGATAAGAATTTGTTTGCAACAGTAAGTTAGATTAGTGCACGGGCCAGGGACATGGCCATGCGAGCCATACAACCGTGTCCTAATATCACAGGGAGTGTGCCCCTGTTTTTCATGAAATTTTTCAAAGTTTTCTAATGTTCTCGGTTTGGTCCCGAACTGTTTCCAAAGCATGATTTGGGCTTTGTAAGCCCATATTAGGGACTTTAAGATGAAATGTGAAAATTTTAAATTTGAATACAAATTCATGACCTGGTTTTATACGATTGCATGTGTTTATGTCTGTAATGCCTTATACCCTGTTCTGGTGTCGAACACGGGTAAGGGGTGTTTCAATTTCCAACAAAAACTATCAAAGGCCAACCAATTGAGCAGCGTCAAGAAGACGAGTCGCTAGAGTACATGAAGTAGATGCTCTCACTTCACTTGCATCTCAGGTATCTTCGATATTCTCAATGCTTAAAACTTTACTAATAATGGGTTTAATAAGTTTGTAGCTCAACCACCGCATCAATTTGAGACTGTAGCCTATGTTTATTATGGAAAAAGGCACTTGTTTGAAGAATGTCCATCAAACCCAGAATCTGTGTATTTCATGGGTAACTAGAAGGTAAGGACTGTAATCTAATTTCTATAACCTATCTTGGTGAAACCACACTAATTTCTCTAAGAGTAACTAAGGGGCTGGATCCAGTAACACTTATGCACGACCTAGACTGACCTAGCCACCTGTATTTGCCAAACAAGTTTAGAAACAACCTCAAACTAAACCTTTCAATAGCTTAGAAAACTTGTTGAAGGCATACATAGCGAAAAATGATACCTTATCACATTGAAAAACCTGTAAAGCCAAATGGGCCAGCTTGGGACTGAATTTACGAACCGACCACAAGGTGCATTGCCTAGTGATATGGAGAACCCAAGAAATTCGAGGAAAGAGCATTGTAAAGCATTGACATTAAGAAGCAGAAAGATGATAGAGCCTAACGTCGTCAATTTTTAGAAGAGCAAGTTGATGCTCGGGATAAAGTGGAAATTCAACCAAGTGTTGAAGTCCTAGCTTCACCAAAACCAGAATCTGCAAAACCCGATAAGGTAACTTCTGAACCAGTCAATTCTGAAAAACTAACAACTTCGTTAGACGCAGAATTCTGCCACAAAAGACAAATCAACTAGTTCAAGTTAAGAATCCTCCACCACCCTACCCTCAAATACTTCAGAAGTAGAAGCAGGAAGTCCAGTTCAAGAAATTCCTAGATGTACTCAAGCAACTTCATATCAACATTACATTGGTAGAAGTTCTTGAATAGATGCCAAACTATGTCCAATTCATGAAGGATATCTTGTTTAAGAAATAGAGACTTGGAGAATTTGAGACTGTAGCCCTAATGAAGGAATGCAGTGCATATCTTAAAAATAAACTACCCCAAAATATGAAGGACCTTGGATGTTTTACCATACCTTGCAACATTGGACCAACTTATTGTGGTAAGGCATTATGTGATTTGGGTCCAAGCATCAACTTGATGCCCATGTCCATATTTAGGAAGTTGGGGATAGATGAAGTTAGACCTACTACGGTTACACTTCAATTAGCAGATTGATCTTTAGCACATCTAGAATGAAAATTCTGGATGTATTGGTACGAGTAGATAAATTTATTTTTCCTATTGATTTTGTTATTTTAGACATTGAAGTATATAAAAAGGTGCCAATCATCTTAGGAAGGCCTTTCCTAGCGACTAGAAAGACCCTTATTGATGTGCAGAAGGGCAAGCTTATTATGCATGTCTAGGACGAGTAGGTAACTTTTAATGTTTTTAAGTCTATGCAACTCCCTCACACAGTTAATGATTGTTCTACAGTATTTGAGTTGGAGGATTTAGCAACTCTGTTGAGGACCCATTAGAACAAGTTTTGATGTCAGACCTTCCTAGTGACTAAGAGGGGGAGGAATACTTAGTTTTACTAAAAGCTAATCAAAAGGGATTTTATCCGTAATCCCGCTTTGAATATTTGGAATTAGAAAGTATAGATTATGTTCAACCAAAAGCATCAATCGAAGAGCCACCTAAATTAGAACTTAAGGCACTTCCGTCGCACTTAAAATATGTTTATTTAGGTAATGTTTCGACTTTGCCTGTGATTGTTTCAGTAGAGTTAACTGAAAAGTAGAAAGAGAAACTCATTTCAGTGTTGAAACAATTCAAGAAGGCCATCGAATGGACCATTGCTAATATTCATGGTATTAGCCCGTCCATTTACATGTACAAAATCATCCTAGAAGATAACGAGAAAGGAACGGTTAATGGACAATAAAAACTAAACCCCATTATAAAGGACGCGATAAAAAAAGAGATTATAAAATGGTTAGATATGGGTATAATTTATCCCATCTTATATAGTTCATGGGTAAGTCTAGTCCAGTGCATGCCAAAGAAAGGAGGTATTACAGTCATTGAGAATGAGAATAATGAGTTAATACCGACCGAAATAGTTACCGGATGGAGAATTTGCATAGATTACCAAAAGTTGAAAAAGGTGACTAGGAAATATCACTTTCCTTTGTTGTTCTTGACCTAGATACTGGATAGACTCACAAGACGAAACTATTACTATTTTCTTGATGGATACTCAAGATACAATCAGATCACAATAGCACCAGAGGATTAACACAAAACAACCTTCACATTCTCATACGGTACATTTGCATTTAGACGCATGCCATTTGGTTTATGTAATGCACTTGCTACATTTCAAATATGTATGATGGCTAATTTTACTAGCATGGTTGAGAAGTATTTAAAAGTTTTTATGGACAAGTTTTCAGTGTTTGGAGACACTTATGATGATTTCTTAGCCAATCTCGTTAAGGTACTAAGGTGATTCAAAGAAACAAACCTCATACTCAACTAGGAAAGGTGCCATTTCATGGTATGAGAAGGTATTGTTCTAGGGCACCAAATAACAAGACATGGGATTGAGGTAGATGAAGCAAAGGTAAATGTTATCGAGAAACTCCCATCTCCAACATCTGTAAAAGGGTGTTAGGAGTTTTTTGGGACATGTCAAATTCTACCGAAGATTTATCAAGGACTTCTCCAAAATCGCTAAACCCTTATGCAAATTATTAGAGAAGGACATGATATTCAACTTTGATGAAGAATGTTTGAAAGTGTTTGATGATCTAAAGAATCGTTTAGTTTCAATACCCATTATCGTCACACTAGATTGGGATTTGCTATTTGAGTTGATGTGTGACGGAAGTGACTTCGTGATAGGAGCTATAATAGGCCAGCAAAGGAACAAAGTTTTTCATCCCATCTACTAAGCAAGTCGGACTCTGACGGGAGCTCAATTTAATTATACTGTAACAAAGAAAGAATTACTTGCTATTGTATTTACTTTTGATAAATTTCAATCCTATCTTGTAGGTACCAAAGCGTCTGTTTGTACATATCATTTGATAATTAAATATTTACTTGCCAAGAAAGATGTCAAGCTGAGATTGATCGATGGGTACTTCTATTCCAAGAATTCGATCTAGAAATTCAATATTGAAAAGGGGTAGAAAATCAAGTAGTAGATCACTTATCTAGATTGGAGCCACAAGAAGGAAATTATCCACTTATACCCATTTAGGAGACATCTCCAGACGAGCACATACTTAAGGTAAATCATGTCCATAACATCCCTTGGTTTACGGAATTTGCTAACTATTTAGCTTGTTGTTTGATGTCGATTGATAAGACATATCAATAAAAGAAAAATTTTCTTCACGATGTGAAGTGCTATTTTTGGGAAGAGCCATACTTGTTCAAAAAATGTGTAGATCAAATGATCAAAAGATTTGTGGTAGAAAATGAGGTATATAAGATTTTATATTATTGTCACATAGCTCCAAGCGGGGGACACTTCAGAGGTAGACGTCCTGTAGCCAGAGTATTGCAAGCCAGATCCTTTTGGCCAATGCTACTCAATGATGCATATGCCTACGTAAAGAGTTGTGATCGATGCCAGAGGTTGGAAACATCACCAACAAAAATGAGATGCCCCAAACAAACATCATTGAGGTAGAATTATTTGATGTTCGGGGTATTGACTTTCATGGTCCATTCCCTCCTTCTTTTGGTCAGAAGAATATATTGGTAGCAATGGACTACGTATCTAAGTGGGTTGAGGCTGAGGCATATCTGACTAACGATGCCAAGGTTATGATGATTTTTTTGCAGAAACGTGTGTTTACCAGGTTTGGAACTCCTAGGGCTATCATCAGTGATGAGGGATCCCATTTTGTGAACAAATGGTTGAAATGGTTTCTCGTTAAACATGGAGTGAAGTAAAAGGTTGCCACAGCTTACCATCCGTAGATGTACGGACAAGTTGAATTGGTAAATAAAGAGATAAAAGTTATATTCGAGAAGGTAGTTTGTCCAAATCGACGAGACTAGTCCAAAAGACTGGATGAAGCTTTATGGGTCTGCAGGACAGCATACAAGACACCTTTAGGGATGTCTCCCTATCAGTTGGTCTTTGAGAAAGTCTGTCATTTGCCCTTGGAGTTAGAACATAAAGCATACTAGGCTTTCCAATTGCTCAATTTGGATCCCACGCTTGCCAAAGAGAAACAAATGCTCCAGCTTAATGGGTTTGAACTTTCTCATATGAAAATGCCAAGTTATTCAAGGAGAGATTAAAGAGATGGCATGACAAGCGCATCCGAGTTTGAGAATTTGAAGCAGGTCAACAAGTTTTATTGTTCAATTCAATATTAAGGTTTTTTCTGGGTAAGTGAAATCACGTTGGTTCGGTCCCTTTACTATTCACCAAGTTTTTCCATATGGAGTTGTCGAACTTCAAGGTAAGGGAGGTAATTTTTGAGTTAATGCTCAGCGCTTAAAACATTATTGGTGGAATAAAATTGAACGAGATAAAGTCTCGTTCATTTTATTAGATACTTATTTTTTCTTGTTTTCTTTTAAATAAATGATTTAGTATATATTTTCAGGATTAGTATGTTAAAATAAATTCTGTCTAGGAGATTGGAACTTAAGCAGGACCGCTTGTGACCCCTCCAATCTTTCTTGTGAATTGATTTTAACATAACCTTTTCAGAAATTATTCCCTAAATGGAAAAATAATTTTTTAGTTTTTCAAATAAAAGGGTCAATTTTGATCCGAGTTTTAATTGCAACCCAATTCTCAAATTTTCTTTAAGTTTAGGTACTTAATTGAATTGTTTGCAATATTTGGTTGTTCTTTCTGTAAATATTGAAATTAGCTATCTCTTTTTGTAAATATCTTTAAAAGCAGCTAAAATAAGATTTTTTAATTTAATTTTAATAAATAAGATGATAATAACTAACCTAAAATTATATTTTATGTTAATTATTATCAACTTTACATAGGATTAGAATTGCTTTAATATTTTATTTAAGAGTTTTTATTTCAATAAATAAAGTATTAGCAAAAATATATTAATATAACTTATATTATTTATTAATTTTATTAGCTTTATGTAATTAAGACTTATAATAATTTATTATTATTTTGTTCTATGAATTTGAGTTGAACACTCCCATAGTCACACTTTAAATACCACCTTTCCATGCCTTTTTTCTTCCATCACTCTTAAAACCATCCAACCTCCAAGCTATCTAGTGCCACAGCTCCTATCGGCAACTATTGAAGGCACCATTAGTAGCTACACATGCCCAACAGCCACCATCGCACGCATCTCAGCAACTGCTCCCTTGTGCACATAGTTAGCCAATCTGTGCACATCCTTGCCTGCACCAAAACAAGTCGACCACCAGCAGCTCATGCCTGGCCCTGCTTGCTCACCAGCTTTGCTTGCACCTTGCTACCCACGCACCTACTTCCTGACACACACCCCACTGTCACTGCTTGACATGCACCAGCCCTCGCCACGTGTTTTCTTGTTGGTCTCGCAAGCCGCTGCTACTCACACCCTTAGCTATTGCATATTGTTGTTTCCACTTGCTAGCCACATGCCCCATGTCTCCTTAGCACCAGACTACTATCACAACTAGCCACCAACCAATTACCCTCCAACCTACCCTAACCCAACTCTATTAGCTCTATATTAATTTTATTTTTGAGTTTTTAATTTTTATACAAATGTTGGGTAAGAAAAATTTCCTCCTAAATTTAAATTTTATTTAATTATTTAATTTTTCAATTTATTAATTTTTTAATATTTTATACTAATTGAAGTTTTGAGAAAATATTTATTTCGATCTTATGTTTAGGTTAATCATGCCTCGCAAAAGAACTCATGCCTCTGTCCAAGTTGAAGAATCACAAAACAAATTCCACTGTGAAGAAGCCAAAGCGAGATACAATAACATATTCAAAAATCAACAAATGCTCCCAGAAAAAGGACCATACTGATTTCATAGTCACTAAATAAATCATAACTCGAGTTACGAAACTCGAAACCCAAATCCATAAATTTTTCTGAAACTAGACTCATTTATCTTCTTACCAAATTTTTTTCAGAATTTTTGGTCTATCCAATTAGTACAGTTTATTAGTTAAATTTCCCTTGTTTCAGTGTTTGTCTACTCTGACCTTTATTCACTACGAATTAATTTTCTCCCTGTAAAAATTTCAAATAACCATGCCATTTATTTTCTTTAAAATTATACTCAATAAGGAATCTATACATATAAAGTATAAATCCTAATTAGTTTTTTACAATTTTTAGTGAATTTCTAAAGTCATAACAAGGGATTCAGAAATCACTCTGACCCTGTCTCACCAAAATTTAAATATCTCATAAAATAAAACGCCTTTATTTACTCTGTTTCTTTCATATGAATATAGACTCAATAAGATTTAATTATATATCTTATTCACTATCTAAATCAATTTCTACTATTTTTAGTGATTTTCCAAATTCAAGTCACTACTACTATCCAATACTGTTTTAAAGCTAATTTCACCTTTTTCATGATTTTCATGGAATAACTAGCATTTAGGCATACATAACACCAAACATGTCCTTGATTAGCCATCTCGATAGCTAATCATTATCAAGAATTTACATACCATTCATCATCCATATCATAAGATCATACACACAAAATGGCTATGATGCTATACATGCCATACTTAAAATGAAACGTCTAGCTATACCAAAATAATCCTTGTGATGGTGTGCCCGGACCTCCGACGTACTTAACGATTCCCGAGTTGGCTTGAAAAAACTATAAAAAGAAGGAAAATAAAGGGGGCAAGCATTAAGCTTAGTAAGTTTCCATGCAAATAAATAACAACATTCATAAGAATTATCTTACTACTTGGCATGATACTACTTAATGCAACTTCATTAATTGTCATAGACATATTTTAAACTTCTTCACTTACTCACTTACTTAAATACTTACTTACTTAATCAAATTTATTAATACATTTTACTTACCTTTTTCCTTATCAAACATGCATGAACATTATATACTTACCTTTGCTCTTCTAGCATGAACTTGTCTTACCTTTTTAGCATAACTCGTCTTACCTTACCTTACCTTGATATTCTCTTTAAATTTTCCCGTTGAGCCACTTGGAATACTAAGGATACACGGGTACCTTACCATTGCCATGACTTGTCATGGTCTTACATGGTATCCTTTTGAAACTTACCATTGCCATGTCTTGACATGGTCTTACATGGTATCCTTGCCTTATGAACTCACCAATGCCATGCCTTGGCATGGTCTTACATGGGACCTTTGCCTTATAGTAACTTATCAATGCCATGTCTTGACATGGTCTTACATGATTTCCTTGCCTTAGAAACCTTACCAATTTCCATGCCTTGGCATGGTCTTACATGGTATCCTTAAACCCTAATGCCATGACATTTGTATCCTACACATTCCTAAGGTTCAACCGGGACTTTCTGAAATTACTTCTCTGTCAATTCATGCTTGAGTCTTCTTTGAATAATTTCATAAAATAAATATAAACATGCTGGAAATTAACAACATTAACATAAAATAATAGAATATTGCATTTATTTATCATAAACTTACATGAAACAAAATACGATCAACTATATCGATTTAGTCCACTATCTTTTTCTTTCCCCGGTCTAACTCCGGATTTCGTTCTTCTTGATCTATAATAAAAAAATTTAGCTTATTTAATACTCACATTTATTAAAACAGTCCTTGACTCAAACTTTGGCAAAATTACATTTTTGCTCCTAAACTTTTACATATTTACACTTTTTCCCCAAGGTTCGGAAATTAAACTTCATCCTATTTTCTTATGTTTTATGACATGTTGATCATTTTTCCCTTCTATGACAACATCAAATTCTCACTCTAACATGTACTTATGAACATTAGGTATTTTTACCGATTATGTTGTTTTACTCGTTTTCACGTAAAATCGCTTAGCAAAAGTTGTTTAACACTATTTCAAGCTTCATATTCTACCATAAAACATCAAAATAAACACATTTCACCAATGAGTATTTTTCCAAATATAAACCCTAGGTTAAATTATTGCTAGAATAAGCTTAATCAAGTTACCGGGACTCCGAAAACGTAAAGAACATTAAAAACGAGGCTAAAACAGACTTACAATCGAGCTTGGAAGCTTGAAAAACCCTAGCTATGTCTTCCTCATGTGAAATTCGGCCAAGGGGTTGAAGATGGACAAAAATTGGCTTTTAATTTTGTTTTTAATTCATTTTAATAACTAAATGACCAAAATGCCCTTAATTAAAAACTATGGTGTTTTATCTTCCTTTACGTATTTTTGTCCAGACTAGTATAATGGTCTAATTACTATCCAAGGACCTCCACTTTAAAAACCCATTACTCACAAGTACTTAGTACCTTTGTGAACTAGAACACACATTTTACAACTTTTGCAATTTAATCCTAAACATCAAATTGGACCCTCTATCGATAAAATTTCTAAACGAAATTTTCACACAATCATGCCATAAACCTTAAAATGATAATAAAATAAATTTTTCTACCTCGAATTTGTGGTTTCACAACCACTGTTTCATTTAGGCCCTATTTCGGGATGTTACATGTCACATTAGAGAATGTCTTTTGATTTTGAGTACGTCGTTTACTTGATGCCATAGTCCAACTATGGTCTTACATGAAGTCTCATATTGATGCCATGTCCAAGACATGGTCTTACACGAAATCACATATCGACACCAATGCCATATCCCAAATATGGTCTTACATGGGATCACATAGTGATGCCAATGCCGTGTCCCAGACATGGTCTTACATGGGATCACCTACCGATGCTATGTCGCAGACATGGTCTTACATGGGATCACATATCGATGTCAATGCCATGTCCCAAACATGGTCTTACATGGGATCACATATCGATTCCAATGCCATGTCCTAAACATGGTCTTACATTGGATCACAATGCCATAGCCTAGCTACGGTCTTACATGTCATTACGATGCCATAGCCCAGCTATGGTCTTACACGTACGCAAATGTACTGCCATGGTCCAACCATGGGCTTATCCATCAATTCATCATTGAACGATCGTACTCATCTCCTGCATTCTACACAATTTGATCTCCCAGCTCAGTTTCTATACCATTATAACATTTAGGGTTCCATAACAAATTCATAAAACAAAACATTATATATTCTCTAATTTAACAATTAAACATGAGATTCAACTATATGGACATACTGATTATGCATTATTCAAACAAGTGTACATACACACACATTCCGTCCATTGGGTAAGTTTACTTATCATATTCACTTGAACAAATAGATTGGGCACATAACATCATATGAATGCCGACATACGTGGATGAGCTTATCACAGCATAAACCTTCGTTTCATTTCATTTTTCCACATTTCTCAACTTATGGTTATCTCTTTTCGAACATTAACACATGCATATTCATGAACTTCTATTCATACCTTTCCAAATTTCAATACATCGTAAACAAATTTCAATCATCTCAACATCATTTTCAGCACTATCGAAAATAGCTCGGTTGGAAGTCATCTCTGTCTTGACAAAATAAATTTGTTAGAGCCGGAAGATATCGTACTATCACGAATAGTACTATAGCATGTATAGCTAGACTCATACATGCTAGGTTAGTCTGAGAATCGACTAAACCATAGCTTTGATACAATTAAATGTAACACCCCTTACCCGTATTTGACGCTGGAAAAGGGTACAAGGTGTTACCAGACATAAACTCACACAATCATACAAAATCGAGACATGAATTTTTGTCCAATTTTAAAATTTTCACTCACATGTATATCGTCCCTTATATGGGCCCTCGAGGCCCAAAACATACATTGGGTGTGGTTCGGGACTAAACCGAGAACTTTTCTAAATTTTACAACTCTTAGAAAATTTTCTTATTTTGAGGAGTTACACACCCGTGTGTGTAGGTAGTGTGGTCACACATGCCCGTGTGGCTAGGGGCACACCCTGTCCTCAGCCCGTGTAACTCTCTGTTTATAACATTATCAACAAAATAGGACACACGGCCAAGTCACACGCCTGTGTGCTAAGGCCGTGTCCTTCACATAGCTATGACACACGGTCGTGTCTCTGCCCGTGTGTTTACTACTGGGCATTCTGTTTTACTTAATTAGGGTGTAGGGACATACGGCAGGATCACACACCCCTGGGGCTGACCGTGTGTCACACATGGCCTAGACACATGCCCGTGTGTCTACCCATGTGGACAAATACAAAGCTATTTTCCATGCCAATTGCCACCCTTATTTGCACAAACACATACATGACTTCAAGGGCACTTAACATGGCATAATTGACCACTTAAACATACACAAATAAGACATGATCATGATTATTCCATCTTCACTAATACATGCATAAAACTTCATACTTTTGTCAAGCCAAATTTATAAATTTGCATGCACTAAGAGTTGAAGTTTATTTCCATTTAACATACTTATGTCTTAGTTATTATCATGCCACTCACTCACAATTCCATCATCAAACATCCATAGTCACATCCACAATTCATCCATGCAAAACAATTTTAACCACATCATGTATGACCTTGGCACATGCATGCATATATGAATAGGTTTACAACCAAATAATAAATATGAACCATATCTCATGGCCATATACAAAATGAATCACCAAATCACTATAAGCCAACACACTTTGCCAAATTAATAATGACATAATTAATCAAAAGACGAAGTCCCTATACATGCCATAAACTTAAAATACTTGTGTTCACTTATACCAAAATGATAGCTTGATAGTGTGATGGCATCTCTGGCGGTCTTCAACCCGAGCTAGCTAAATTAACTTATAAGACATGGGAAAAGAAGAGGAGTAAGCTATATATAGCTTAGTAAGTCCATAAAAAATAATGAGCAACTCATGCTAGTCATATACTATGCTTGACAATATAAATACAAGTTAATATAAAAATAGCTATAAATCTTAAGGTTGTAATATAACCTATTCACATGTTTACTCTCTTTTGATTTATCAAAATAATTTAACATTACTCGGCTTTCAATCTAGCAGCCATAATTTCTCCATTATAGCATGTTTCATAATTAGTAAATCAAATCATTTTAAACATCTTAGTAAAAGTACACGTTACTTTTGTATATTCATGTTTTCATGCATATAGCTCAACATATTTCAAATTGTAATAACTATTTATTTCCATACTTTCTTAACCGTTTTAATAGGCAATTAAGTCAATATTTCCTTTCACTCATAATCGATAAATCACAATTCAAATGAACAACATTTACTATCTCACTAATCAATTGGGCCTCCAAGGCTTAACATATAGTCATCAATCGTGTTTCCATGCATTTATACATCATGACCATAAATCAACAATCATAGGGCTATCTCAAAGTCACTTTCATAGTGATCATAACTCACAATAACTTGAAGTCAATACTTAAAATCCTTACGTACATACATGTACCATCTCATAACATAACCACTTACTTTCTCATCTTTGGCATACCCATTGAACACTTGGAATACTAAATGGATACACGGGAAGTCTTTGCACATAAGTGCCACATATGTAGCTAAAGCTACCTCATATCTCATATCACATGAATGCTTGCTCCCGAGAAAATCTCAGGCCTGCTCACACAAGCTGACGGTCAAGACGTAACTACGCAGTGCTGCTCACACAAGCTGTCAAGAATCCAAAACACATTCCAGACTACCCAGCCACTGGTAGATGTACAAGACCAGTACCCAGATCACATAACCACACATAGATCACAAATATCCTTAGTGACATGTCACTCATATCCTATTTTATTCCTAATGTTCAAAAGGGATTTTTCTCACTTATTCGAATTTCGTCAAATACAACCATAGAACCAATCATTTATTTCATACATTATTAACAAATTTAGAATATTTAAAATAAAAACATAACATAGCATTAGTTACATACGAACTTACCTCGACACCAAAATGTCAAAGAGGGATCTAACCGACAATTACTCGTTTTCCCTCGTTCTAGGCCTGAACTTCGTTTTTCTTGATCTAAAACATCATATTTAACTTATTTAATCATTATAATAATTAATTCAACCCAAAAATCATATTTGGCAAAAATCATATTTTTGCCACCAAACTTTATCATATTTACACTTTAGCCCCTAACCTCGTAAAATGATTTTCATTCAATTTCTTTGTACTTTAACCCTAGCTGAACCATTTTCATAACTATAACAGCCCACAATTTCCATTAAAACGCACTTTTATGACACATTTTATAACTTTTACAAATTAGTCCTTTTAGGCATTTTTACCGAAAATCACTTAGTAAAAGTCATTTCTCTAACCATAAACATGCATTTTCTACCATTAATCATCAAAATACACACATGTTCTGTAACAACCCGATTTAGACCCTAATCATAATGGTGGTTTCGAGACTAGAATCTGAGTCAGAAAAATATTTTAAAAATATTTTCTGTGTTTATTATGTGTGAATTAGCATGTGTGAAATTTTCATGATTTAATTTTGTCGTTTGAGTGTCCGATTAAATAAAAGGACTTAATCGCATAAAATAAAAATTTGGTGGTTAGTTGTGGAAGGGCCGAATAGTGGTTGTTATTTTAATATGGAGGCTTTATGTTGCAATTAAACCATTTCCATAATGGCTGGACGGAAATAGCCAAGGTTTATAATGGTTTTATATTATATTATTACAGTTATATAAGTAAATTAATTAAAAAACATATATTAGTTAGAATAAAGCCATCATATTCATTTTTCTCACTTTGTTCATCAAGCGAATACTAAAGAAAATAAAAAGAAATAAAGAAGCTTAGGGTTTGGCACTTTGAAAGCTTAATTCAAGGTAAGTTCTAGCCCGGTTTTTGATAATTTTTAATTTTTTGAGATCGTTGCTTCGAGTACTACAAAACCCATGCTTAAATTTTTGATTTTGGTGAATATTTTGGGTTATGCCATTGTTGACATCTTGCGATTTTTGCTATTTGATGGTGAAATATGAAAGATATGTTTTAGATTAACATGTTTTGTATTGGAGTTTTTCATGATTTTGAGTAATTAGGACTAAATTGCAAAAATAATAATTTGAGGGGCTAAAATGTGAAATAAATGAAATATATGGATTTGTATGAGTATGGGTAAAATTCAATCCAACATGGGTATATTGAAATTTTGTATATTTTGTGTTTTGTGCAATAGGGACTAAATTGTAAAAAAAAGTAAATGTCAGGGGTAAAATGGTAATTTGCCCATTTATGTAACACCCCAAACCCGGCCTAGAAGTTAGGCCCGAATCTGGCTTGTCACATTGAAGTGTTTTTCGAAAACCATGTTCTCATTGAAAACCCTTTTTACTACTCAAAACATTTGGCCATTTTAAAACTTGTGAAACGTTAATTTCCCTTAAAACCTTACTTGCTGCGGAAGCTTACTTTTAAACAGTTGCGAAAACGTGATATTTTGAAAACCAGTTGTTATTTTGGAAAATCGTGCCCTACTTCTAACAGATATTAAGCGTACTAAATAAATTTCCCAAATAAAAGGTTAAGAAAATAAAGACTCCTTAATGCAGCCCAAATAAAAAACCAAAGTGCTTAACTAAATAAACAAAATAGAAAAACATGTGCAGTTGTGTGGTCGTCTCCGAGTCCCTCTACGACACCGATCCACCTAACGCTAGGGATTACCTGCACAGTTAATAAACAGGGTGAGTTTACAAAAACTCAGTGTGTAATTCCCTTACGAGAGTAACAGTCAGTAAATAGACAGAATTTAGAATCAGTCTGGGCCGGAGCCCATTATAGTAACAGTACAGTCCAATTCAGAGCATACATGGGCCAAAGCCCGTTACAATATTATTTGGGTCACAACGCATAACAAAATCAATTAGGCCTAGCCCATCTTAGCCTCAGTTGGGCGGAAGCCCACATTGTAATAATATCACAATAATATCATACATGCAATGTTGTGCAACCCACCCCAATAATCCAATCGCTACACACCAACTCCGTCCCCTGGTACACATCATGTAGGGATATAAATATCAACCCACCCATCCGATACACATTAATGGTAGCCCAGTTGCGGTACTACCTTTATTACAGCAAGCTGCTAATCAAATATTAGGCTTAATAGCCATCAGTGGATCCACGGTCGTCAAGCAACCAAGCGATCCTCATATACTTCCTCCGTTCCACAATTCCCAACCCATACAATATGTCGTGTATGTCATGCTCAATCATCATACGTGTATGCAGAATGGCCATACCCAGTAATAGTCTTTTAAACATATATTAAGAGCATATCAGTCATACAACCACCGTCAAGTCAATTAAAACTCAGTCATACATTCATAATCAAATCAGTCAAATTCAAAGTCCAGTCAAATTCGAAGTCTAAGTCAGTCATTTACCCTCAAGGGCAAAATAGTCATTTTACCCTACAGGGGTATGTTAGTCATTTTACACTACAAGGGTATTTTGGTAATTTTACACTACAAGGATATTTCGACAATTTTACAAATCGGGGGTATTTCGATAATTTTACAAACTGAGGGTATTTCGGTAATTTTACAAACCAAGGGTATTTTGATAATTTTACAAATCGGGGGTATTTCAGTAATTTTACAAACTGAAGGTATTTTAGTAATTTTACAAATCGGGGGTACTTCAGTAATTTTCCAAATCAGAGGTATTTCGATAATTTTACAAACTGAGGGTACTTCGGTAATTTTACAAACCAGGGGTATTTCGGTAATTTCTCTTTATTATGGGTTCATTAATTACCTTGGCCCGTTAACAAGTCCTCGTTGGGTAAAGTGAACGGATACTATACACCAGGTAGGATTCCAGAGAAGAGGAGGTCAGTCATTAAGACCGCTTAGGTACCAAGCTCTCCCTAAATCCAATCTTAGACATGCATATACCCATCGCCACACCTTAACCCTATGACTCGTCCACGGTCACGAAATTTAATTATTTAAGTTTTATTTCTGCTTGAGTAGTTACCAAAAACTAGGTCCACAACCCCTTTCCTAAATACTAACAGATCCACACTTATTCATTTGGCCCCTTTAGGCCCAATCTCGTTCATATGGCCCATCAAGCCCAATCACATTCATATGGCCCATCAGGCCCAACTACTTCCCACCTAACAGTTAGATTTACACAAGTAGGCCCACGGGCCCATCGAGCCCAGAACAACCCCAGCACACGAGAACGCTCATGGCGGCTTTCAGCTTTTGCCGACTTCTAACAAAGAAGGGCTTGAATACACACCTGTTTATGAGAACGCGCCGAAGTCCACAATCACCAACCTTGGCACATCCTGCATTCGATCTTAATCACCTTTTTCTTTTTCACCAACTCATCTGGTTCGCTCTATTTAAAGCTAGCTTCTCACCAATTCCCATGTTATCTTCCCGATGTGGGATTACTTTCAACCATTAGGAAAATTTCTTATTTTCTTATGACCACCTCAACCACAGAGTTCCAGTCCAACTCCACCTCCTACACATCTCAAATAGCAAAATAAATACTCTGTTGCGCATCTCAAGACTTGAACCTTAGACCTCACAGTTACACAACACGCCACCTTGCCACTCCACCACAGGCTCTTGGTGTGTCATATTTTATCCTTAATTAAATATAAGGTCTATAGGCCAAAGTCCAGGTTCCTTTAAAAGAAAAACCAAAATAAATTGCAAGAGCCAAGACTTAAACCCAGGCTCCCTTGCAACCTTAATGACGCCACAACCACTAGACCACAAGCTTCCTTGTGTCATTTATTTACCATAATAATTTAAAAGGCCTTCATTTAAGCACCCAGGGTTTATTCACTTAAAACCAAAATTTTTGCTAAAGCCTAGCTTTGAACCCAAGATTTGTAACACCCTGCACCGAGACCGTTCTTGGAGTCGACACGAGGGTTTGCGACTTAAATCACTTATTTGCACAATCCATTTTAAATTTCAGACGAAGTGGCTAAGCGCATCACTTGTCACCTAAAATCATATCTCGAGTTCCAAAACTCGAAAACCAGTTCCGTAAATGTTTCCTGAAACTAGACTCATATTTCCATCTACAAATTTTTTTCTAGAATTTTTGGTCGAACCAATTAGTACAGTTTATTAGTTAAAGTCTCCCCTGTTTTAGGGTTAGACTACACTGACCTTTTCGCATTATGACTTGGATATCTCCCTGTACAGGGCTTCAAAACTGATGCCGTTTGTTTCTATAGAAACTAGTCTCGAAAAGGAATCTATACATATATGGCATGACTTCTAATTATCTCTGGTTAATTTATAATGAATTTCCAAAGTCGGAATAGGGAATCTAGAAACCGTTCTGGCCCTGTTTCGTGAAAACTTAAATATCTCATAATATACTGTTCATATGATCGTTTCGTTACTTTCCTATGAAAATAGATTCATCAAGGTTAGATTACATTATTTATTCACTATTTAATTCCATTCCTACTATTTTTAGTGATTTTTCACATTCACGTCACTACTACTATCAGCATCTATTTTTAAGGTAGACTTTACCTATTACATAGTTTCCATGATTCAACTAGCCCTTTAGCATATATAGCACAAAATATGATCATGATTAACCATTCCAATGGCTAATCGTTCCCAAACATTTCCATACCTCTTAACGAACATCATACAAGACGATTATAATACTAAGCTCAAAGTGTATATAAGCCATTTTCGCATGGCTATCCAAATTTATACAAAACCAAAGGGTCCATGACCAACAACAAAACAGGTAGTCCTATACATGCCATTTCAAAGTTCAACCAAAAGTGTACCAAAGGGGCTTTGATAGTGTGGGCGACTTCGACTTCAATAATCCCGAGTCCGATGGTGATTTAACCAAAATCTATAAAGCAGATTCAAAGAAACGGAGTAAGCATTTAATGCTTAGTAAGTTTGAGCCATAAAATTAGACACAACTAAAGTGTAGCATTCATATGGCTAAACAGATAATTTCATATGCACAAATTCTCAATATCATACTTACTTCACATTACCAACCCTTATATTCATACACAAAGATCAACTTAGCCAAAGGCGGTAGCTCATTTATCGATCGACGAATACTAATTGTAAGGATCAACTAAATCAATGCATATACGAGACATTCCTCATTGCTGGGATTTTACGAGCATATTAATTGAAACTATTACAGCAAGGTCGCTCATTCCCAAGCCAAGTACCTTTGGGATTTAACCGGATATAGCTACTCGCTCAATGCCTTGGGACATAGCCGGATATAGTAACTCGCACCAATGCCTTCGGGACTTAGCCGGATATAGTAACTCGCACAAATGCCTTCGGGACTTAGCCGGATGTAATAACTCGCACAAATGCCTTCGGACTTAGCCGGAACTAGTCACTAGCACAAAATGCCTTCGGACTTAGCCCGGTTATCATCCAAATATTCATGCACATATCAATAAATCATGACACATCTATATTTCATTTTCATAATTAGAGTTCAACCACAAGTCACGATAAGCAATCCCATTTTCGGCTCACTAGCCACATACAAACAACATGGTTTAGTTTGCTTTATGACACGATCTCTATGAACATACGGCTACCCGTCATACGTATAGACTAATTAACTCAACATATAATTCAAGTAGAATCATCATATCACCGTATATTTGTTATGCTCATACGTCATGACTTAATCAAATCGTAAACTAAGTCTCGTTACTCGAAAACTTACCTCGGATGTTGTCGAACGATTTGATGGCTATTCGACCACTTTTTCCTTCCCTTTATCGGATTTAGTTCCCCTTTGCTCTTGAGCTTAATTTAACAAATAAATTGATTTAATCATTTGAGCATCGAAAAGAGGAACTCAAAGTACTTAGCCCATATATATACATTAGACATTAAAGTCACATACATATGAAATCATGAATCAACTCAACATATTAACCCACACTCCCTTTTAGCCGATTGTCTAAGCCAAAATAAAAGCATCAATATGCTTGCCTCTAACCGAATACATGCAACACCAATCTTCTTTCTATGGCGAATATGCATGTCTATGTTGAGGCCGATTGCAACACTTAATACATTCTACAATTATGGTTACTTGTATTGACTAAATACCAATTCGTTTTAAGTTCAAAACTCGGCTAATACACATATATACTCTAGAGATCAAATACTAACATTTGCACTTCACCTTACTACCATTTTCATCCAAATAACATGATCAACAACCATGCTTCTCTTCTACTTCCTAACATGGCCGAATGCATCAAGACACCATACCACTTAAATTTTGGTCATGGGTTAAACAAAGAACTTAAGGCCTAACTCAAGAAGAATGCTAAAAAGAAAATCCACCACCACATGTATCATTACAAAGCTTCACATTTAGCATGCAAATGGCATCAATCAAAAATCCTCCTTAGCCGAAACTTAACCTATCTTCATGCCTCATCACCACCACATCAAACATCAACCAAGAAGACAACACCCATGGCCGAATATCATCTCCATCACATAGCAAAGATCCAAACCATGGGCTAGATAGAACTCAAGCTAACAAATAAATAAAATAAAATAAAAAAAAACATGCATGAATCTCATGGAACAACACCAAACATACCTCCTCCTAAACACCAACCAACCGAACAAGAAGCAAGAAAATCCTTTCTTCTTCCTTTCTCCTTAAAATTTTCGGCCAAAGATGTTCAAGGATGAACACTTTTTTTTTTGTTTTCTTTCTTCAATTCACGGCAATGGGGGGGGCATGGGTGAGACAATTTTTTTTCATCACTCCTTTTGCATTACTTTAATCCTAACCCCCTTTTTTATTCTTTCTAACATAACACACTACACAACATGTTTACAACATGTTTCCACCCATAGCATGGCCAGCCACTATGCTTTAATTTTGGGTAATTTGACATGCAAACCCATCATTTTCACAACATGCATTATTAGGCCACTTTACATTTTCCTAGCACATTTCTAAATTTTCTCACATAAGTCCTATTTGATAAAATTCACTTACAATTAACAAAATTCAAACATGAAATTTTCACACATGCATATGTACATATAATGAGCATCAACTATGATGGTTAATTATTTTTATGACTCGGTTTAGTGGTCCCGAAACCACTTTCTGACTAGGGTCAATTTCGGGCTGTCACAACTCTCCCCCACTTAAGAAATTTTTGTCCCCGAAAATCTTACCGGTAAATAGGTTTGGGTATCGCTCTTTCATAGAGTTCTCAGGTTCCCAAGTAGATCCTTCCATCCCGTGTTTGAGCCATAACACTTTTACTAAAGGAACCTTTTTGTTTCGTATCTCTTTCACTTCACGAGCTAGGATACGAATCGGTTCTTCTTCATAACTCATATTGGCTTGAATTTCAACCTCTGATAGACTAATTATGTGCGATGGATCAGATCTATAACGTCGAAGCATCGAAACATGAAAGACGTCGTGAATCTTTTCAAGTTCAGGGGGCAAAATCAATCGATACGCAACTGGACCGACTCGTTCAGATATTTCATATGGCCCGATGAACCTCGGACTCAATTTGCCCTTACGCCCAAATCTGAGTATCTTTTTCCAAGGTGAAACTTTAAGAAACACTTTATCTCCCACGATATTCAATGTCCTTTCGTTTCAAATCGCATACGATTTACGACGATCCGTGGGCGCCGCCGGACTTTCACGGATTACTTTTACTTTCTGTTCGGCATCTTTAATCAAATCAATTCCAAAAATTTTACTTTCATCGAGCTCGGTCCAAAACAATGGTGTACGGCATTTACGCCCGTACAAAGCCTCGTAAGGTGCCATCTTAATACTTGATTGAAAACTATTATTGTAAGCGAATTCAATCAAAGGTAAATACCGCTCCCATGAACCACTAAACTCGAGGATACAACATCTCAACATATCCTCAAGTATCTCAATTATCCGCTCGGATTGACCATCGGTTTGTGGATGAAAAGCGGTGCTAAAATGCAGCTTGGTACCCAAAGCTTTTTGCAATTTCTTCCAAAATCGCGAGGTGAATCTCGGATCTCTATCCGACACAATAGAAATCGGTACCCCGTGTAATCTCACAATCTGAGAAACATACAACTCAGCTAGTTTTTCCAATGAAAAGTCCGTGCGTACAGGGATAAAATGAGTCGACTTAGTCAGTCTATCCACGACAACCCAAATCGCATCTTTCTTACTTGCTGACAATGGCAACCCAGATACAAAATCCATCGTGACTCGATCCCATTCCATTCAGGTATCATTGTAACACCCCTAACTCGTGACCGACGCCGGTGTCGGACACGAGGGGTTAACGAGACAAATCCTCTTAAAGTACCGACCAATTTGGCATTTCTGGACAGGCTGGAAAACTGCGTCACCGTCGCCTTAAAAATCATATCTCGAGTTCCAAAACTCGGAAACTGGTTTCGTAAATTTTCCCTGAATTTAGACTCATATATCCATCCATGGATTTATTTTTAGAATTTTTGGTTGGGCCAATTGGTACAGTTTATTAGTTAAAGTCACCCATGTTACAGGGATCGACTGCTCTGACCTCCGCGCGTTACAACTTGAATATCTTTCTGTACAGGGCTTTAATACTGGTGCCGTTTGTTTCTAATGAAACTAGACTCAAAATGGAATCTGTACATATAAGGCATGACTCCTAATTCTTTCTGGATAATTTATGGTAAATTTTCAAAGTCACGACAGGGGACCCAGAAATCGTTCTGGCCCTGTCTCACGAGAACTTTAATATCTCCCAGTATACTGCTCATATGGTCGTTTCGTTTTGTCCATATAAAAATAGATTCATCAAGGATCAGTTCCATAATTTACTCACTATTTAATTCTACTTATACTATTTTTAGTGATTTTTCAATCTCATCTCACTGCTGCTGTCTGCAACAGTTACTGCAGTAGACTATGCCAATTTCATGAATTTTTCCTTGGCCTTAATCATCCATCATACATGACACAAATTATGGTCACCTTAACAAAATTTGAGTTTCTAAGACTCGTGGCTATAGGTTCTAGCATCCCACTCGACGACCACATAGGCCATTTTCACATGGCTTAAAGTTTACAACCCACAATTCGACAAAATATAATAGCCTATACATGCCAAATGTTCTTCAACAACAAAAAAAAGTAATACCACAAGATTTCAGCCGGTGTGATGACTTCAACGACGGTTCCGAGCACACAACAGTACGAGTCCCAGTGACCTAAAATGGGTGACAAGAAAACACTGAGTGAGTTTACAACTCAGTAAGTCATAAGCATTTATCAATCCACTAATAAAGTCACTACAACATGTACAGCAAACGAGGCTAGGTACTCATCCATATCGAATCTATACCATAATACCTCGGACCTTTCGGTCCAATCTCGTACCAAGTCATACATCCACATTTCATATTCTACACAACAAGATAATCGAAGCATTTTTACACATTAACTCATTTTCCAGCACAACCATACGATTTCAATCATCACATAGATTTAAGGCTTACCAATTCAACCCCAAGCATGGACGTATTTTCTATTCATCATGAGCTCGAGGTACTTACCCGATCCGCTGTCCGTGATCAACTCGATAACATCGCACACTCAGTGCCAATAGTGATGCAAAAGCATATAATAAGTCCGCACACTTAGTGCTATATAATCAGCTCGCACACATAGTGCTATATAATCAAATTCGCACACTTAGTGCTGTACAAATTTTAAATCCGCACACTTAGTGCCAATCTTGTCACCGTGTCCATTTATACCCGCACACTTAGTGCCAAGACCAATACGTTATGCATTTTACTACCTTTATACATTCAACAATGGCATCATTCCATACACATACATTTCCACTTACACATCAATTCATTAAACACAATTGCATATATATATATTATGATCATTTAAATCAATGCCAAATATATGCTTTATGACTTACCTTATATTGGATGAAACGATTTCCAATCGACTACTCGATTATCTTTCCTTTGCCTTTGCTTGATTCTCCACCTCTAGCTTCTTGGGCTAAATTTAACAAATAAATTGGTTTTATCATTTGAGCATCGGAAGAGGAATTCAAGATGCCTAGCCAATATATAAATATCTACTCATTAGGCATCAAAGTCGCATATGTACAAAATCATGAATCGAACTCAACACCTTAGTTAGTATTCCTCTTAGCGAATTTTCTAAGCCAAGAATAGGCATCAATATGCTTGCCTCTAACCGAATGCATGCACACCAATTTCCCCTCATGTGGCCGAATATGCATGCCCATGTTGAGGCCGATTATGCACTTAATACCACACAAAACAGCATGCATTTTACTAACTAACGCATTACATATTGTAGCTCAATACACATCTCTCATGTACTACATAACCGAAAACATCATCCCAAGCAAATATATACCTTGAAATAGTATATATGTCATACCAATTCATCATGTGCAAACACATATTCAAAGCTCAAATCTTACCTACCATGCAACATGCATGAATCATACTTGTGGATATACCATGACCGAATACATCACAACACCATCATTTTGGTCATGATTAAGCAAAGAACTTAATGTCTCACTCAAAAATACTAAAAAGAAAGTCCAAGAGCCATCAATCCCCAACACATACACCATTAACAAGCTTCATATTTAACATGCAATGGCATTAACACAAAATCCACCTTGGCCAAATACCATTTCCATGGCATAACAAGGATTTGAACCATGGCTAACATGCACATCAAGTTAGCAACCAAAACAAGCATGAATCTCATGACACAACCTCAAACATACCTTAATCTTGATGCAAGTATAGCCAAATCTCCTTCTAGTTCTCTTCTAAACCAAGCATGAAGCAAAAATCCTCCCTTTTCCTTAGTATTTTCGGCCAAAGAAGAGAAAATGGATGAACAAAATTTTCTTTTCTCTTCCACAATGCACGGCAAGGGGGGTTTCACTCACACACACACATTTTTTTTTTCTTTCTTTATTACCCATACTCATTTGTTTATTGTTTCTCCCTAGTGCACCAACAAAACATGTTTCATGACATGTTTAGCCCATGATTCCTTGTCATGGCCGGCCACTTCATGTTAGGGGGGGGAAATTTGACATGCAAATCCCTTATTTTTGCATGCATTATAAACTAGTCATCCCACATTTCCCCATCATACTTTCAATGTTTACTACTAGGCCCTTTCTAGTGAAATTCACATTTATAACTCTAAATCGAAACATCAAAATGTCACACATGAATTAACACATATTATAGGCATCAAAATAAATTATAAATTATTTTTATGCCTCAGTTTTGTGGTCCCGAAACCACATCCCGACTAGGGTCAATTTTGGGATGTCACAACTCTCCCCCACTTAAGAAATTTTCGTCCCGAAAATCTTACCGTAAATAGGCTCGGGTATCGCTCTTTCATAGAGTCCTCAAGTTCCCAAGTGGCTTCTTCAATTCGTGTTTATGCCACAACACCTTCACTAACGGGATTTTCTTATTGCGTAACTCTTTTACTTCACGCATCATAATGCGAACCGGTTCCTCTTCATAGCTCAAATTAGGTGAATCTCAATCTCGGATGGAGCAATTACGTGCGATGGATCAGACCTATATCGTCAAGCATCGAGACATGAAAACGTTGTGAATCCTTTCGAGCTCGGGGGCAAAATTAATCGATATGCGATCGCCCAACTCGTTCGGATACTTCATATGGCCCGATAAACCTCGGACTCAATTTGCCCTTACGACCAAATCTAAGCACCTTCTTCCAAGGTGAAACTTTGAGAAAGACCTTGTCTCCAACCCGATATTCAATATCTTTTCTTTTCAAATCCGCATACGACTTTTGGCGATCCGGCGACTTTCAAACTTTCACGAATTACTCGAACTTTTGCTCGGCATCCTTAACCAAATCAACCTCAAGAATTTACCTTCACTAAGTTCAGTCGAGAATAATGGGTACGGCATTTACGACCGTATAAAGCCTCGTAAGGCGCCATCTTAATGCTTGATTGAAAGCTATTGTTGTAGGCGAATTCAATCAAAGGTAAATACCGCTTCCCATGAACCACTAAACTCAAGGATGCAACATCTCAACATATCCTCGAGTATTTGAATTATCCGTTCGGATTGACCATCGGTTTGGGGATGAAAAGCGGTGCTAAAATGCAGCTTGGTACCCAAAGCATCTTGCAATTTCTTCCAAAATCGCGACGTGAATCTTGGGTCTCTATCCGACACGATAGAAATAGGCACCCCGTGTAATCTCACAATCTGAGAAACGTACAATTCCGCTAATTTGTCCATTGAAAAATCCGTGCGACGCGGGGATAAAGTGAGCCGACTTAGTTAGTCTATCGACAACGACCCAAATCGCATCCTTCTTACTCACTGACAATGGCAGTCCGGATACAAAGTCCATTGTGACTCGATCCCATTTCCATTCGGGTATCATGATCGGCTGAAGTAATCCCGATGGCACTTGATGTTCCGCTTTCACTTGTTGACATATCAGACACCTTGAAACAAATTCAGAAATGTCTCGTTTCATACCGGGCCACCAAAATTGGCGTTTCAGGTCATTGTACATTTTAGTACTACCCGGGTGGATTGACATTCGACTACAATGGGCTTCATTTAGAATCATCGAAATAAGTTCCGAATTCTTTGGAACACACAGACGACTTCTAAACCTTAAACAATCGTCATCATCAATTTGAAACTCTGATTCCTTGCTCAGAACACACTCAGCCCGTTTTGCAAGCAACTCCTCATCAACTTTCTGAGCTTCCCGAATTTGATGAGCCAACAATGGTTTGGCCTTCAATTCGGCTACTAACACATTGTCGGGTAGAATAGACAAGTGTACATTCATCGCTCGTAAAGCAAACAGTGATTTCCGACTTAAGGCATCCGCAACCACATTGGCCTTTCCCGGGTGATAATCAATAACGAGTTCGTAATCTTTTAACAACTCGAGCCATCGTCTTTGTCGCAGATTTAAGTCTCTTTGAGTCATCAAATATTTGAGACTTTTGTGATCCGAATACACATGGCACTTCTCACCAAATAAGTAATGTCGCCATATCTTTAAGGCGAATACGATGGCAGCCAATTCGAGATCATGGGTCGGATAATTTTTCTCATGTGGCTTTAATTGTCTCGACGATAGGCCACAACTCGCCCTTCTTGCATCAATACGCAACCCAACCCAAGTAGGGATGCGTCACTATAAATGACAAACTCTTTGCCCGATTCGGGTTGCACTAGAATTGGGGCTTCAGTCAAATAAGCTTTCAGTTGATCGAAACTTTTCTGACATTTCTCCGTCCATTCGAACTTAACATCCTTTTGGAGTAAGCCGTCATTGGCGTGGCTATCGTCGAGAAACCTTTACAAATCGTCGGTAATAACTAAGCAAGCCCCAAAAAGCTCCTAACTTCGGTAACATTCCTTGGTGGTCTCCAATCGACTATGGCGAATTTTGTTCGGGTCCACCGACACCGATCACGGACACCACGTGCCCCAAAAAGCTAACCTCTTTCAACCAAAATTCACATTTACTAAACTTTATGATAACGCTTATCTCGTAAGATTTGCAACACTAGCCTCGGTGTTCAAGATGCTCGGTTTCATCTCTCGAATAGACCAAAATGTCATCGATAAATACAACTACGAACCGATCCAAGTATGGCCTGAAAATTCTATTCATTAAATCCATAAACACCGAGGGCATTAGTGAGCCCAAACGGCATCACCAAGAATTCGTAGTGACCATACCTCGTTCTAAAAGCGGTTTTGGGTATGTCCGATTCTCGGACCCTCAACCGATAGTACCCGACCTCAAATCTATCTTTGAAAACACCGAGGCTCCCTTTAATTGATCAAACAAATCGTCAATTCGTGGCAATGGATATTTATTCTTTATCGTCACTTTATTGAGTTGACGATAGTCGATGCACAACCTCATGGTTCCGTCCTTCTTCTTCACAAACAATACAAAGCGCCCCATGGAGAAAAACTCGGTCGAGCGAAACCTCTATCCGTCAATTCTTGCAATTGAACCTTCAATTCCTTTAATTCCGTTAATGCCATACGACACGGGCTATTGAAATCGGCGTAGTACCGGTACAACCGATGCGAATTCCACTTCTCGAACCGTGGCAATCCGGTAACTCCTCGGAAAAACATCCGAATACTCACAAACCACTGGTACCGATTCGAGTTTCCTTTCCGTCTCTTTACTCCCAAACACATACGCAAGGTATGTTTCACACCCCTTTTCACATATCTTCGACGGTCATAGAAGATATTATTGCGGCACTCCCTTTAAATCAAGAGACTCGACTCGGACTACCTCATTATTTGCACTCCTCAAATTAATGGTTTTCCTTTTGCAGTCCACCTTTGCATCATGTACTGTCACCAATCCATACCAAGAATAACATCAATTCATGAAATGGTAGAAGCATCGGATCGGCGGAAAACAGATTCTCGAATTATTAGGGGCATCTCTTGCACACTTTATCAACAAGCACGTATTGACCCAAAGGGTTTGACACTCGAATTCGAACTCAAGAGACTCAACGGTAGAGTCTTCTTTGGATGCTAAGGTTTCACATACATATGAGTGAGTAGAGCCGGGTCAATCAATGCAATCACAATAGTATCAAAGAGAGTAAAAGTACCGTGATAACGTCGGGGAGGATGCCTCCTCTCGTGCGCGGATGGCATATGCTCTAGCAGAGCACGGGTCTCGGATCGGACGGCAGTATTAGAGGCTCCTCTCGATTACCACCCCTACCTCCAGAGATTCTCGGGGCCTACCTCCACCGTCGTTCCACTAGGTCTTGCACCTTGCGTCTTATTCCTCTCATCTAGCTCCGTGCAATCTCTAATGAAGTGGTCCTTGAACCGCATCCATAACAGCCCTATTAATGCAGACTTACCCCAACATTCACCTAGGTGTCGTCTTCCACATTGGGGCATTCAGGTCTCTCTTGACGATTATTGCCCACACTAGCTATGAAGTAGCTCGGGAGTCCGTCAATGGTCGGGCTCTAATGGAAATTCCATGATCGTCCTCGACTTCATGGTGTCCTCCCCGAACCTCTTTACAGCCGAGAACGGAGCTTTACTCGTCGATCTTTTACGGTAATCTCTTGCTTCAAATTCAGCCTTCTTCTTCTCCTCCCAAGTTCTTCCGCCTTGCGAGCTCGTTCGACTAGTGTCACGAACTCCTTTATCTCCAAAATTCCCACTAGTAACTTTAACTCTTCATTCAATCCTTCTTCAAATCTTTTGCACATCGCAACCTCATCAGCCACACACTCCCGAGCATACCGACTAAGTCTTACGAACTCATGTTCAGATTCGATCTGATCATCCGGCCTTGCTTGAGTTCCAAGAATTCCTTACGCTTCGATCGATGAACCGTTGACTAATGTATTTCTTTCGAAATTGGATTGGAAGAAATCCCATGTAACTCGTTCATTTGGGACTATGGAAATTAAAGTCCTCCACCAATAGTAAGTGAGTCTCATAACAAGGATATAGCACACTTAAGACATTCGTCGGGGTGCATGATATTCATCTAACACTCTAATGGTGTTATCGAGCGTAACTCGGCCTTTTCGGCATCATCGGTAACTATGGCCTTGAACTCCTCGGCCCCACGCTTCCTAATCAAGTCCACAGGTGGTTTACTCGGCCTCACAGGATCAGTAACTGGAGGCATTGCGGAGTCTTGGGGTGGAGTATTTAAATTCGGGAATGGTTGGACAGCCGGGTTGGTTCGGGCATATTATGCGACCCACTCATTCATCATAGTGAAGAAGGCTTGTTTCGCCCTTCATTTTGATTATTCGCGGATGATCGAGGCTCAACAGCGGTGTCCCTTGCGCAGAGCAGCCGCTACACTTTCAACGTCATCCGCCAAGGGTCTCTCTACCGGGTTCCATCGCTAATCAAAACAAAAATTTCAACCGTCGAAGTCATCACATTATTAAGCACTATCAATTTGGCATGTATAGCTAGACTCACACGCGCTATGGTAGTCCTAGAACCGACTAAACCATAGCTCTGATACCAATAAAATTGTAACACCCTAACTCGTGACCGACGCGGTGTCGGACACGAGGGTTAACGAGACAAATCCTCTTAAAGTACCGACCAATTTGGCATTTCTGGACAGGCTGGAAAACTGCGTCACCGTCGCCTTAAAATCATATCTCGAGTTCCAAAACTCGGAAACTGGTTTCGTAAATTTTCCTGAATTTAGACTCATATATCCATCCATGGATTTATTTTTAGAATTTTGGTTGGGCCAATTGGTACAGTTTATTAGTTAAAGTCACCCATGTTACAGGGATCGACTGCTCTGACCTCCGCGCGTTACAACTTGAATATCTTTCTGTACAGGGCTTTAATACTGGTGCCGTTTGTTTCTAATGAAACTAGACTCAAAATGGAATCTGTACATATAAGGCATGACTCCTAATTCTTTCTGGATAATTTATGGTAAATTTTCAAAGTCACGACAGGGGACCCAGAAATCGTTCTGGCCCTGTCTCACGAGAACTTTAATATCTCCCAGTATACTGCTCATATGGTCGTTTCGTTTTGTCCATATAAAATAGATTCATCAAGGATCAGTTCCATAATTTACTCACTATTTAATTCTACTTATACTATTTTTAGTGATTTTTCAATCTCATCTCACTGCTGCTGTCCGCAACAGTTACTGCAGTAGACTATGCCAATTTCATGAATTTTTCCTTGGCCTTAATCATCCATCATACATGACACAAATTATGGTCACCTTAACAAAATTTGAGTTTCTAAGACTCGTGGCTATAGGTTCTAGCATCCCACTCGACGACCACATAGGCCATTTTCACATGGCTTAAAGTTTACAACCCACAATTCGACAAAATATAATAGCCTATACATGCCAAATGTTCTTCAACAACAAAAAAGTAATACCACAAGATTTCAGCCGGTGTGATGACTTCAACGACGGTTCCGAGCACACAACAAAGACGAGTCCCGGTGACCTAAAATGGGTGACAAGAAAACACTGAGTGAGTTTACAACTCAGTAAGTCATAAGCATTTATCAATCCACTAATAAAGTCACTACAACATGTACAAACAAACGAGGCTAGGTACTCATCCATATCGAATCTATACCATAATACCTCGGACCTTTCGGTCCAATCTCGTACCAAGTCATACATCCACATTTCATATTCTACACAACAAGATAATCAAGCATTTTACACATTAACTCATTTTCCAGCACAACCATACGATTTCAATCATCACATAGATTTAAGGCTTACCAATTCAACCCCAAGCATGGACGTATTTTCTATTCATCATGAGCTCGAGGTACTTACCCGATCCGCTGTCCGTGATCAACTCGATAACATCGCACACTCAGTGCCAATAGTGATGCAAAAGCATATAATAAGTCCGCACACTTAGTGCTATATAATCAGCTCGCACACATAGTGCTATATAATCAAATTCGCACACTTAGTGCTGTACAAATTTTAAATCCGCACACTTAGTGCCAATCTTGTCACCGTGTCCATTTATACCCGCACACTTAGTGCCAAGACCAATCGTTATGCATTTTACTACCTTTATACATTCAACAATGGCATCATTCCATACACATACATTTCCACTTACACATCAATTCATTAAACACAATTGCATATATATATATTATGATCATTTAAATCAATGCCAAATATATGCTTTATGACTTACCTTATATTGGATGAAACGATTTCCAATCGACTACTCGATTATCTTTCCTTTGCCTTTGCTTGATTCTCCACCTCTAGCTTCTTGGGCTAAATTTAACAAATAAATTGGTTTTATCATTTGAGCATCGGAAGAGGAATTCAAGATGCCTAGCCAATATATAAATATCTACTCATTAGGCATCAAAGTCGCATATGTACAAAATCATGAATCGAACTCAACACCTTAGTTAGTATTCCTCTTAGCGAATTTTCTAAGCCAAGAATAGGCATCAATATGCTTGCCTCTAACCGAATGCATGCACACCAATTTCCCCTCATGTGGCCGAATATGCATGCCCATGTTGAGGCCGATTATGCACTTAATACCACACAAAAACAGCATGCATTTTACTAACTAACGCATTACATATTGTAGCTCAATACACATCTCTCATGTACTACATAACCGAAAACATCATCCCAAGCAAATATATACCTTGAAATAGTATATATGTCATACCAATTCATCATGTGCAAACACATATTCAAAGCTCAAATCTTACCTACCATGCAACATGCATGAATCATACTTAATGGATATACCATGACCGAATACATCACAACACCATCATTTTGGTCATGATTAAGCAAAGAACTTAATGTCTCACTCAAAAATACTAAAAAGAAAGTCCAAGAGCCATCAATCCCCCAACACATACACCATTAACAAGCTTCATATTTAACATGCAATGGCATTAACACAAAATCCACCTTGGCCAAATACCATTTCCATGGCATAACAAGGATTTGAACCATGGCTAACATGCACATCAAGTTAGCAACCAAAACAAGCATGAATCTCATGACACAACCTCAAACATACCTTAATCTTGATGCAAGTATAGCCAAATCTCCTTCTAGTTCTCTTCTAAACCAAGCATGAAGCAAAAATCCTCCCTTTTTCCTTAGTATTTTCGGCAAAGAAGAGAAAATGGATGAACAAAATTTTCTTTTCTCTTCCACAATGCACGGCAAGGGGGGTTTCACTCACACACACACATTTTTTTTTCTTTCTTTATTACCCATACTCATTTGTTTATTGTTTCTCCTAGTGCACCAACAAAACATGTTTCATGACATGTTTAGCCCATGATTCCTTGTCATGGCGGCCACTTCATGTTAGGGGAAATTTGACATGCAAATCCCTTATTTTTGCATGCATTATAAACTAGTCATCCCACATTTCCCCATCATACTTTCAATGTTTACTACTAGGCCCTTTCTAGTGAAATTCACATTTATAACTCTAAATCGAAACATCAAAAATGTCACACATGAATTAACACATATTATAGGCATCAAAATAAATTATAAATTATTTTTATGCCTCAGTTTTGTGGTCCCGAAACCACATCCCGACTAGGGTCAATTTTGGGATGTCACAATCATGATCGGCTGAAGTAAACCCGTAGGCACTTGATGTTCCGCCTTCACTTGCTGACATATTAAACACTTCGAAACAAAATCGAAATGTCTCGTTTCATACCATGCCACCAAAGCGGCGTCTCGGATCGTTGTTCATTTTCGTACTCCCGGGTGAATTGACATTCGGCTACAATGAGCTTCGTTCAGAATCATCGAAATGAGTCTGAATTTCTTAGAACACACAACCGACTTGAACCTCAAACAATCGTCATCATCAATTTGAAACTCGATTCCATATTCGAACACATTCAGCCCGCTTTTGCGGCCAATTCATCATCGACTTTACGGGCTTCACGAATTTGATGAATCAATAATGGTTTGGCCTTTAATTACGCCACTAACACATTGTCGGATAGAACAGACAAGTGTACATTCATCGCTCGTAAAGCAAACAGTGATTTACGACTTAAGGCATCCGCAACCACATTAGCCTTTCCCGGGTGATAGTCAATGACAAGCTCATAATCTTTTAACAACTCGAGCCAACGTCTTTGTCGTAGATTCAAGTCTCTTTGAGTCATCAAATATTTGAGACTTTTGTGATCAGAATATACATGGCACTTCTCACCAAATAAGTAGTGTCGCCATATTTTCAAAGCGAATACGATGGCAGCTAGTTCGAGATCATGGGTCGGATAATTTTTCTCATGTGGCTTTAATTGTCTCGACGCATAGGCCACAACTCGACCTTCTTGCATTAATACGCAACCCAACCCAAGTAGGGATGCATCACTATAAATGACGAACTCCTTGGTGATTCGGGCTGCACTAATCTTGGAGCTTCCGTCAAGTGAGTTTTCAATTGTTCGAAACTTTTCTGACACTTTTCTGTCCATTCAAACTTAACATCCTTCTAAAGTAGTTTCGTCATTGGTGTGGCTATCATCGAGAAACCTTTCACAAACCGTCGGTAAGTAACCGGCAAGTCCCAAAAGCTTGAACCTCGGTAATATTTCTGAGGCTTCCGGTTAAATATGGCTGAAATTTTGCTCGGTCAACTTCGAATACCGTCACGGATACCACATGACCCAAGAAGCTAACCTCTCTTAACCAAAACTCACACTTACTGAACTTAGCATATAACTGCTTATCCCGTAAAATTTGCAACACTAATCCCAGGTATTCAGCATGATCGGTTTCATTTCTCGAATAAACTAAAATATCATCGATAAACACGACTACAAACCGATCCAAATACGGTCTGAAGATCCGATTCATCAAATCCATAAATACCGCAGGGGCATTAGTGAGCCCAAACGGCATCACTAAGAACTCATAGTGACCGTATCTCATTCTGAAAGCAGTTTTGGGTATATCCGAATCTCGAATTCGCAAATGGTAATAACCCGATCTCAAATCTATCTTTGAAAACACTGAGGCTCCCTTTAGTTGATCAAACAAATCATCAATACGTGGCATCGGATATTTATTCTTTATTGTCACCTTATTCAGTTGACGATAGTCGATGCACAACCTCATGGTTCCGTCCTTCTTTTTCACAAACAATACTGGTGCACCCCAAGGTGAGAAACTTGGTCGAGCGAAACCTCTATCCGTCAATTCTTGCAATTGAGCTTTCAACACTTTTAACTTGGTTGGTGCCATACGATACGGAGCTATCGAAATCGGCGTAGTCCCAGGTACAAGCTCAATACCAAACTCTACCTCCCGAACAGGTGGTAAACCCGTTAATTCCTAGGGAAAAACATCCGGGTATTCACAAACAACCGGCACAGATTCGAGTTTCTTTTCTAACTCTTTGTCATCAAGTACATACGCAAGGTATGCTTCGCACCCCTTTCTTACATATTTCTGGGCCAACATTGATGATATTACAGCTGGCAACCCCCTTAAGTCCGTAGACTCAACTCGAATTATCTCGTTATTTGCGCACCTCAAATCAATAGTCTTGCTTTTGCAATTCACAACTGCATCATGCACGGTCAACCAATCTAAACCGAGGATAACATCAAATTCATCAAACGGCAAAAGCATCAAGTCCATGGGAAAAGCAGAACCTCGAATTACTAGGGACATTTCTTACACACTTTGTCGACAAGCACGTAACGACCCAAGGGATTTGACACTCGAATTACGAACTCAGTAGACTCAATAGGTAAAGTCTTACTGGATGCTAAGGTTTCACATATATAAGAATGAGTAGAACTAGGGTCAATCAAAGCAATCACATTAGTATCAAAGAGAGTAAAAGTACCGGTAATAACATCTGGCGAGGAAACATCCTCGCGTGCGCGTATAGCATAAGCCCTAGCAGGAGCACGAGCCTCAGATCTGGTCGTAGCATCTCTAGATCCTCTTTGACCACCACTAGCATTGCCCGTATTTCTAGATGGTCTACCTCGAGCAGTGGTAGCACCCGGTTTCCCACTCTGATTTACATTCATTCGAGACAACCTCGGGCAATCTTTAATGAAGTGGTCAAGTGATCCGCACTTGCAACAGGAGCGGTCATGAAATCTACAACTCCCCGAATGCCATTTACCACAATACTGGCACTCCGTTCTATCTCGACGATCATTTCCAACACTGGCGATCGAAGTGACGCGTGTGCTCACAGGGGGTCGATCGCGATCTCGTCTAGAAAAACCCGAAGTGTCCCTAGACCGGCCTAAGTCATCTCTAAATTTCTTCGATGACTGTTGAAAGGGCTTTCCTGAAGATCTCTTACGAAACTCCTTTGCTCCCACATCGGCTTTCCTTTTCTCCTTACTGAGCTCCTCGGCTTTGCAAGCTCGCTCGACAAGTACCACAAATTCTCGGATTTCTAAAATGCCAACATACAGCTTTATATCATCATTCAGTCCATCTTCAAAACGTTTACACATCACAGCTTCTGAAGAAATGCATTCTCGCGCGTACCGGCTAAGCCTCATAAATTTTCGTTCATAGTCGGTAATCGACATGGAACCTTGTTTGAGTTCAAGAACTTCCTTCCGTTTTTGGTCAATAAATCTCTGACTGATATACTTCTTTCAAAACTCGGTTTGGAAAACCCCAAGTTACTTGCTCTCTGGGCTGTGAAGTCAACGTATTCCACCAATAGCGCGAATCACGTAACAAGGAGATAGTACACTTTAGGCACTCATCGGGTGTGCAAGATAGCTCGTCGAGTACCCGAATAGTGTTGTCCAACCAAAATTCAGCTTGCTCGGCGTCATCGCTGTCCGTAGCTTTAAATTCAGTAGCCCCATGCTTTCGGATTCATCAGCTGGGGCTTATTTGACCTTATTTGGTCACTACTAGGAGGTATCGTAGGTCTTGGGGTTGTGTTTGTCGGGAATGGAGGTTGTGGAACAGTAGTTTTAGTCCGAATGTATTGGTTGAACCAATCATTCATCACGCTATAAAAGCTTGTCTAGCTTCATCATTCGGATTACTAGCAATAGGTTGAGAGTCCGCCGGCGCTGTCCTTAAAGGGAGCAGCGCTACACTCTCAAGATCATCACCACCGCTTCGGTCGGGATCGGGATCCATTACTATAAGTAAACACATTTGCAAATGTCAGAAATCACCACACTATCAAATAATCACATAATGGCATGTATAGCTAGACCCAAACGTATTACGGTAGTCCTAGAATCGACTAAACCGTAGCTCTGATACCAATTTAATTGTAACACCCCGTTCCCGAGACCGTTGCCGGAGTCGGACACGAGGGGTTTGCAGACTTAAATCACTGATTTGCACAGTCCATTTTAAATTTCCAGACAAGCTGGCTAACTGCATCACTATCACCTTAAAAATCATAACTCGAGTTCCAAAACTCGAAAACCAGTTCCGTAAATTTTTCCTAAAACTAGACTCATATGTCCATCTACAAATTTTTTTCTAGAATTTTTGGTCAAACTAATTAGTACAGTTTATTAGTTAAAGTCTCCCTAGTTTCAGGGTTCAACTACACTGACATTTGCACATTACAACTTGGATATCTCCCTGTACAGGGCTTCAATACTGATGCCGTTTGTTTCTATAGAAACTAGTCTCGAAAAGGAATCTATACATATATGGCATGACTTCTAATTATCTCTGGTTAATTTATAATGAATTTCCAAAGTCAGAACAGGGAATCCAGAAACCGTTCTGGCCCTGTTTTACGAAAACTTAAATATCTCATAATATACTGTTCATATGATCGTTTCGTTACTTTCCTATGAAAATAGATTCATCAAGTTCGATTACATAATTTATTCACTATTTAATTCCATTCCTACTATTTTTAGTGATTTTTCACATTCACGTCACTGCTACTATCAGCATCTATTTTTAAGGTAGACTTTACCTATTACATAGTTTCCATGATTCAACTAGCCCTTTAGCATATATAGCACAAAATATGATCATGATTAACCATTCCAATGGCTAATCATTCCCAAACATTTCCATACCTCTTAACGAACATCATACAAGACGATTATAATACTAAGCTCAAAGTGTATATAAGCCATTTTCGCATGGCTATCCAAATTTATACAAAACCAAAGGGTCCATGACCAACAACAAAACGGGTAGTCCTATACATGCCATTTCAAATTTCAACCAAAAGTATACCAAAGGGGGCTTTGATAGTGTGGGCGACTTCGACTTCAATAATCCCAAGTCCGATAGCTGACGAACCAAACTCTATAAAACAGAGATTCAAAGAAACGGAGTAAGCATTTAATTCTTAGTAAGTTTGAGCCATAAAATTAGACACAACTAAAGTGTAGCATTCATATGGCTAAACAGATAATTTCATATGCACAAATTCTCAATATCATACTTACTTCACATTACCAACCCTTATATTCATACACAAAAGATCAACTTAGCCAAAGGCCGATAGCTCATTTATCGACTGAGCAAATACTAATTGTAAGGGATCAACTAAATCAATGCATATACGAGACATACCTCATTGCTGGGATTTTACGAGCATATTAATTGAAACTATTACAGCAAGGTCGCTCATTCCCAAGCCAAGTACCTTCGGGATTTAACCGGATATAGCTACTCTGTAACACCCCAAACCCGTGACCGTCACCGGATTTGACCACAAGGTGTTACCGAGCTTACTTCCCTTATTTCTCTCTTGGAAAAAATTAATTTCTGTTCCAGGCAGGCTGGCTAACTGCGTCACTGTTACCTTAAAAAAATCATATCTCGAGTTCCAGAACTCGAAAATCAGTTCTGTAAATTTTCCCTGAAACTAGACACATATATCCATCCCTGGATTTATTTATAGAATTTTTGGTCGGGCCAATTGGTACAGTTTATTAGTTAAAGTCACCCATGTTACAGGGGTCGACTACACTGACCTTTGCACGTTACAACTTGAATATCTCTCTGTACAGGGCTTTAATACTGGTGTCGTTTGTTTCTAAAGAAACTAGACTCAAAATGGAATCTGCACATATAAGGCATGACTTCTAATTCTTTCTGGATAATTTATAGTAAATTTTCAAAGTCGCGACAGGGGACCCAGAAACCGTTCTGGCCCTGTCTCACGAGAACTCTAATATCTCTCAGTATACTGCTCATATGGTCGTTTCGTTTCGTCCATATAAAATAGATTCATCAAGGTTAAATTTCATAATTTATTCACTATTTAATTCTACTTCTACTATTTTTAGTGATTTTTCAATCTCATCTCACTGCTGCTGTCCGCAACAGTTACTGCAGTAGACTATGCCAATTTCATGAATCTTTCCTTGGCCTTACTAATCATCCATCATACATGGCACAATTTATGGCCACCTTATCAAAATTAAAGTTTCTAAGACTCGTGGCTATAGGTTCTAGCATCCCACTCGGCGACCACATAGGCCATTTTCACATGGCTTAAAGTTTACAACCCACAATTCAACAAAACATAATAGCCTATACATGCCAATTGTTCTCCTAGTTCAACTACGAAGACAATACCAAAAGGTTTCCAGCCGGTGTGATGACTTCAACGACGGTTCCGAGCACGCAATCAATACGAGTCCAAGAGACCTAAAAGGGGTGACAAGAAAACACCGAGTGAGTTTATAACTCAGTAAGTCATAAGCACTTTACAATTATCCATTAGCTAAATTCATCACAAAGTGAAACAATGAAACAAGGCTAATTGTTCCATCCATATCGAACTATACCATAGTTCCTTAGACCTTCGGTTCAATCTCGTACCAAGTCATACATTCACATTTCATATTCTATTCAATAAGATATTTGAGTCGTTTTTATACACCGACTCATTTTCACCACAATCATACAATTGTAATCATCACATAGATTTAAAGCTTACCAAGCTCAACCCCGACCATGACCATAGTGCCTATTCGCCATGAGCTCAAGGTACTTACCCGATCCGCTGTCCGGGATTAACTCGATAATGTCGCACACTCAGTGCCAATTGTAACGCAAGAGCATATAGTGAATCCGCACACTTAGTGCTATATATTTTCAGCTCGCACACTTAGTGCTATATAATTTTCAGCTCGCACACTTAGTGCTATATATTTTCAGCTCGCACACTTAGTGTTATATATTTTCAGTTCGCACACTTAGTGCTGTACAATTTTTAAACCCGCACACTTAGTGCCAATCTTGTCACCGTGTCCATTTATACCCGCACACTTAGTGCCGAGACCAATACCTTATGCATGTTGCTGCCTTTATACATTCAACACCAAATATATGCTTAATGACTTACCTAGTTTTGGGTAGAACGGTTCCAAATCGGCTACTCGTTTGCTTTCTCCTTTCCTTTGTCCGATTTAGTTCCCCTTTGCTCTTGAGCTAAATCAAACAATTTACCTCTCCATCAAACACAAACATACGGCATTCATATACATCATTATGATTATTGCGAATACTTAACACAACTAAGCTGAAAATTTACTCAATCTCATCTTAATTTATTGCTACTTATTCATCCAAATTTCCAATACAAGGTATTTAACACCTATGCCCATTTATACCCCATATGGCGAATGTTTCATTCATTTCCCAACCAGCCATTCAACAAATTTTCAACCTCATTACCACCCTTTTATGTCTAATTGTCTAAATGAGATCATCAACATGCCTAACTATAGCCGAATGTGCAACATTAATCTAGCATTCCCATTGCATTTAACACTTAACATTTACCACATCTAGGCCGACTTTGCTAGCACACAAGCCTTTGGCGAATGTCCTTGACCTCTAGTCACCCAAAATTTCTTTGTTCTTTAAAATTCATCCAAGACCACATTCGGCACCTCCAACTAATAATTTAGATGTTCTCAAGTTCATTCACAAGTAAAATTATACAACACCTTAAGCATTAAACATTTTTCAACATGAAACAATAACATGACCGAATACTCATGCACATACATTCATAAAGGGAACTCAAATGACACCAAAATCTCCTTTCCAAAGTGCATATATGCCCATACATACTGAAACTACCATTCTTGTCTCCCAACCATGAATCCATGAGTTTTGTTATGGGTTAGCTAGACTATACACTTATCAACTTAATCTCAATATCAATTAGTAAACAAAAATCACAATGCATACCTTTCCATTGAAATAGCTATGGCGAATGCCTTGGTTTCTTTTTAAATCTTTCCTTTCTCAATTTGAATGAAGAAGAAGAAAGATGAGCATTCCTTCCTTTCTCTCCCTCACTCACGGCAATGGCAAGGTAAAAGGCTGAACAAAACCTTTTCTTCTTCTTTCTCTCTAGCTACGGCACAATGGGGGCATCCATGCTCATTTTTTTTGTTCATTTCTTTAATGCTAGTTTTTTTTATTCTATTGTTTCCTACATACCCCACTAACATAACATGTTGGAAACATGTTTCCTTGCCCATAATTTTGTCATGGCCGGCCACTATCCTTGTCAAATGGATTATTTGACATGCAACTCCATTTATTTTACTTCATTCCTTTATTAACCTCTTAAAATTAGCCACTCATAATTGAATCCTTTCACATGAGCCCTTTTTCTTTCAATTCACATTCAAATTAACTAAATCAAAGAATTAAAAATTCACACATGCATTTTCACATATTTAGACAGTAACTATCATACTCAAATGATTTAGTGACTCGGTTTAGCGGTCCCGAAACCGCTTTCCGACTAGGGTCACTTTAGGGATGTCACAACTCTCTCCCACTTAAGAAATTTTCGTCCCCGAAAATCTTACTGGTAAATAGGTTTGGGTATCGCTCTTTCATAGAGTTCTCGGGTTCCCAAGTGGCTTCTTCAATTCCGTGTTTATGCCACAACACCTTCACTAATGGAATTTTCTTATTTCGCAACTCTTTTACTTCACGCATCAGAATGCGAACCGGCTCTTCTTCATAACTCAAATTAGGCTGAATCTCAATCTCAGATGGAGTGATTACGTGCGACGGGTCGGATCTATATCGTCGAAGCATCGAGACTTGGAAAACGTTGTAAATCTTTTCGAGCTCGGGGTAAAATTAATCGCACGCCATCGCCCAACTCGTTCGGATACTTCATACGGACCGATGAATCTCGGACTCAATTTGCCCTTACGGTAAAATCTAAGCACCTTCTTCCGGTGAGACTTTGAGAAATACCTTGTCTCCAACGATATTCCATGTCTTTTCTTTTCAAATCCGCATACGACTTTTGGCGATCCGAGCGACTTTCAAACCTTCACGAATTACTCGAACTTTCTGCTCGGAATCCTTAATCAAATCAACCCCGAAGACTTTACTTTCACTAAGTTCAGTCCAGAATAATGGGGTACGGCATTTACGACCGTATAAAGCCTCGTAAGGCGCCATCTTAATACTTGATTGAAACTATTGTTGTAAGCGAATTCAATCAAAGGTAATTACCGTTCCCATGAACCACTAAACTCAAGGATGCAACATCTCAACATATCCTCGAGTATTTGAATTATCCGTTCGGATTGACCATCGGTTTGGGGATGAAAAGCAGTGCAAAAATACAGCTTGGTACCCAAAGCCTCTTGTAATTTCTTCCAAAACCGCGATGTAAATCTTGGGTCTCTATCCGACACGATAGAAATAGGTACCCCATGCGATCGAACAATTTGGGAGATGTATAATTCGCCAATTTATCGGCGAAAAATCCGGCGGACAGGATAAAATGAGCGAGACTTGGTCAATTTATCAACAATGACCCAAACCGAGTCTTTCTTATTACGAGTCAATGGTAACCCAGACACAAAGTCCATTGTTACTCGATCCCATTTCCATTCGGGTATCATGATTGGCTGAAGTAATCCCGATGGCACTTGATGTTCCGCTTTCACTTGTTGACATATCAAACACTTTGAAACAAATTCGAAATGTCCGTTTCATACCGGGCCACCAAAATTAACGTTTGGTCATTGTACATTTTAGTACTACCGGGTGGGTGACATTCGACTCTTGTGAGCCTCGTTCAAAATCATCGAAACAAGTTCCGAATTCCTTGGAATACATAATCGACCCTTGAATGTCAAGCAATCATTGTCATCAATCTGAAATTCGATTCCTCATTCGAAACACATTCGGCTCGCTTAGCGACCAATTCGGCGTCGACCTTCTGAGATTCGAGTACTTGATGAATCAATAACGGTTTGGTCTCTAATTCGACTACTAGCACCTCATCGGGTGAAACCGGATAGATGAGCATCCATTGCTCTCAAAGCAAACAGTGCCTTGCGACTTAAGGCATCGGCCACCACGTTGGCCTTTCCCGGGTGATAATCAATGATGAGTTCATAGTCTTTCAACAACTCAAGCCAACGTCTTTGTCGCAGGTTTAAATCTCTCTGAGTCATCAAATATTTTAGACTCTTGTGGTCCGAATAAATGTGACACCTTTCCCCAAACAAGTAATGCCGCCATATCTTCAAGGCGAACACTATGGCTGCTAGTTCAAGGTCATGGGTCGGATAGTTTCTCTCATGCGGCTTTAGTTGTCTCGACGCGTAAGCCACAACTCGACCTTCTTGCATCAACACACAACCTAACCCAAGCAAGGATGCGTCACTGTATATGACAAACTCTTTCTGGGACTCGGTTGTACTAGTCTGGGGCCTCGGTTAAGCGGGTCTTTAGTCGATCGAAACTTTCTTGGCGGTGTTCCGACCACTCGAACTTAACATCTTTTGAAGTAGTTTTGTCATCGGTGCAGCTATCACCGAAAAACCTTTCACAAATCGTCGATAGTATCCGGCAAGCCCCAAAAAGCTCTTAACTTCGGTAACATTCCTTGGTGGTTTCCAATTGACTATGGCTGAAATTTTGTTCGGGTCCACCCTGACACCCGATGCGGACACCACGTGCCCCAAAAAGCTAACCTCTTTCAACCAAAATTCACATTCTTGAACTTTGCATATAGCGCTTATCTCGTAAGATTTGCAACACTAGCCTCGGTGTTCAGCATGTTCGGTTTCATCTCTCGAATAGACCAAAATGTCATCGATAAATACAACTACTGAACCGATCCAAGTATGGCCTGAAAATTCTATTCATTAAATCCATAAACACCGTGAGGGCATTAGTGAGCCCAAGCGGCATCACCAAGAATTCGTAGTGACCGTACCTCGTTCTAAAAGCGGTTTTGGGTATGTCCGATTCTCGGACCCTCAACTGATAGTACCCCGATCTCAAATCTATCTTTGAAAACACTGAGGCTCCCTTTAATTAGGTAGACTCAACTCGGACTATCTCATTATTTGCACTCCTCAAATCAATGGTTTTCTTTCGCAGATTCACCTTGCCTCATGTACGGTCAGCCAATCCATACCAAGAATAACATCGAATTCATCAAATGGTAGAAGCATCAGATCGGCCGGAAAACAGGATTCTCAAATTATTAGGGGGCATCTCTTGCACACTTTATCAACGAGTACGTATTGACCCAAAGGGTTTGACACTCGAATTACGAACTCAGTGGACTCAACAGGTAGAGTCTTACTGGATGCTAAGGTTTCACATACATATGAATGAGTAGAGCCAGGGTCAATCAATGCAATCACACTAGTATCAAAGAGAGTGAAAGTACCAGTGATAACGTCAGGGGAGGATGCCTCCTCTCGTGCGCGGATGGCATATGCTCTAGCAGGAGCACGGGTCTTGGATCGAACAGCCGTATCAGAGGCTCCTCTCTGATTACCACCCCTACCTCTAGAAATTCTCGGGGGCCTACCTCTAGCCGTCGTTCCACTAGGTCTTGCACCTTGCGTCTTATTCCTCTCATCTAGCTCCGTGCAATCTCTAATGAAGTGGTCCTTCGAACCGTATCCATAATGAGCCCTATTAACAGACTTACCCCAACATTCACCTAGGTGTCGTCTTCCACATTGGGGCATTGGGTCTCTCTTGACGATTATTGCCCACACTAGCTACCAAGTAGCTCGAGTCCGTCAATGGTCGGGCTCGATGGAAATTCCATAATCGCCTCGTCTTATTAGTGTCCTCCACGAACTTCTTTACCACCGAGAAGCGGAGCTTTACTCGCCGATCTTTTACGATAATCTCTTGCTTCAAATTCAGCCTTCTTCTTTTCCTTTCCAAGTTCTTCCGCCTTGCAGGCTCGTTCGACTAGTGTTACGAACTCCTTTATCTCCAAAATACCCACTAGCAGCTTTAAGTCTTCATTCAATCCTTCTTCAAATCTTTTGCACATAGCAACCTCATCAGCCACACACTCCCGAGCATACCGACTAAGTCTTACGAACTCATGTTCGTATTCAGATACGGTCATCCGGCCTTGCTTGAGTTCCAAGAACTCCTTACGCTTCTGATCGATGAACCGTTGACTAATGTATTTCTTTCGAAATTCGGATTGAAAGAAATCCCAAGTAACTCGTTCATTTGGGACTATGGAAATTAAAGTCCTCCACCAATAGTAAGGTGAGTCTATAACAAGGATATAGCACACTTAAGACATTCATCGGTGTGCATGGCAGTTCATCTAACACTCGAATGGTGTTATCGAGCGAACTTCGGCCTTTCGGCATCATCGGTAACTATGGCCTTGAACTCCTCGCCCCACGCTTCCTAATCAAGTCCACGGTGGTTTACTCAAACCTCACGGGATTAGTGCTGGAGGCATTGCGGGCTCTTGGGGTGGGGTATTTGAATTCGGGAATGGTTGGATAGCCGGATTGGTTCGGGCATATTGCGCGACCCACTCATTCATCATGGTGAAGAAGGCTTGTTTCGCCCCTTCATTTTGATTATTCGCGGATGACTGAGGCTCAACAGGCGGTGTCCCTTGCGCGGGAGCAGCCGCTACACTTTCAACGTCATCCGCCAAGGGTCTCTCTACCCCGGGTTCCATTTGCTACCCAAGACAAAAATTTCAACCGTCAGAAGTCATCACATTATTAAGCACTAACAATTTGGCATGTATAGCTAGACTCACACGCTATGGTAGTCCTAGAACCGACTAAACCATAGCTCGATACCAATAAATGTAACACCCCAAACCCGTGACCGTCACCGGATTTGACCACAAGGTGTTCTGGGCTTACTTCCTTATTTTCTCTTGAAATAATTAATTTACATTCGAGCGGTGGTTAAGCTGCGTCCTTGTTACCTTAAAAAATCATATCTCGAGTTCGAACTCGAAAATCAGTTCCGTAAATTTTCCCTGAAACTAGACACATATATCCATCCCTGGATTTATTTATAGAATTTTTGGTCATGTTACAGGGGTAGACTACACTGACCTTTTCACGTTACAACTTGAATATCTCTCTGTACAGGGCTTTAATACTGGTGTCGTTTGTTTCTAAAGAAACTAGACTCAAAATGGAATCTGCACATATAAGGCATGACTTCTAATTCTTTCTAGATAATGTATAGTAAATTTTCAAAGTCGCTGACGGGGGACCCAGAAACCGTTCTGCCCTGTCTCACGAGAACTCTAATATCTCTCGTTATACTGCTCATATGGTCGTTTCGTTTCGTCCATATAAAAATAGATTCATCAAGGTTAAATTTCATAATTTATTCACTATTTAATTCTTCTTCTACTATTTTTAGTGATTTTTCAATCTCATCTCACTGCTGCTGTCCATAGCGATTCTTTGCGATGAACTATGCCAATTTCATGAATCTTTCCTTGGCCTTACTAATCATCCATCATACATGGCACAATTTATGGCCACCTTATCAAAATTAAAGTTTCTAAGACTCGTGGCTATAGGTTCTAGCATCCCACTCGACGACCACATAGGCCATTTTCACATGGCTTAAAGTTTACAACCCACAATTCAACAAAACATAATAGCCTATACATGCCAATTGTTCTCCTAGTTCAACTACGAAGACAATACCAAAAGGTTTCCAGCCGGTGTGATGACTTCAACGACGGTTCCGAGCACGCAATCAATACGAGTCCAAGAGACCTAAAAGGGGTGACAAGAAAACACCGAGTGAGTTTATAACTCGATGAAGTCATAAGCACTTTACAATTATCCATTAGCTAAATTCATCACAAAGTGAAACAATGAAACAAGGCTAATTGTTCCATCCATATCGAACTATACCATAGTTCCTTAGACCTTCGGTTCAATCTCGTACCAAGTCATACATTCACATTTCATATTCTATTCAATAAGATATTTGAGTCGTTTTTTACACCGACTCATTTTCACCACAATCATACAATTGTAATCATCACATAGATTTAAAGCTTACCAAGCTCAACCCGACCATGACCATAGTGCCTATTCGCCATGAGCTCAAGGTACTTACCCGATCCGCTGTCCGGATTAACTCGATAATGTCGCACACTCAGTGCCAATTGTAGCAAGAGCATATAGTGAATCCGCACACTTAGTGCTATATATTTTCAGCTCGCACACTTAGTCTTTGTACAATTTTAAACCCGCACACTTAGTGCCAATCTTGTCACCGTGTCCATTTATACCCGCACACTTAGTGCCGAGACCAATACCTTATGCATGTTGCTGCCTTTATACATTCAACAATGGCATCATTCCATACACATACATTTTCATTTACACATCAACTCATTTAAACACAATTGCGTATATATTATGGTCATTTACATCAACACCAAATATATGCTTAATGACTTACCTAGTTTTGGGTAGAACGGTTCCAAATCGGCTACTCGTTTGCTTTCTCCTTTCCTTTGTCCGATTTAGTTCCCCTTTGCTCTTGAGCTAAATCAAACAATTTACCTCTCCATCAAACACAAACATACGGCATTCATATACATCATTATGATTATTGCGAATACTTAACACAACTAAGCTGAAAATTTACTCAATCTCATCTTAATTTATTGCTACCTATTCATCCAAATTTCCAATACAAGGTATTTAACACCTATGCCCATTTATACCCCATATGGCGAATGTTTCATTCATTTCCCAACCAACCATTCAACAAATTTTCAACCTCATTACCACCCTTTTATGTCTAATTGTCTAAATGAGATCATCAACATGCCTAACTATAGCCGAATGTGCAACATTAATCTAGCATTCCCATTGCATTTAACACTTAACATTTACCACATCTAGGCCGACTTTGCTAGCACACAAGCCTTTGGCGAATGTCCTTGACCTCTAGTCACCCAAAATTTCTTTGTTCTTTAAAATTCATCCAAGACCACATTCGGCACCTCCAACTAATAATTTAGATGTTCTCAAGTTCATTCACAAGTAAAATTATACAACACCTTAAGCATTAAACATTTTTCAACATGAAACAATAACATGACCGAATACTCATGCACATACATTCATAAAGGGAACTCAAATGACACCAAAAATCTCCTTTCCAAAGTGCATATATGCCCATACATACGGAAACTACCATTCTTGTCTCCCAACCATGAATCCATGAGTTTTGTTATGGGTTAGCTAGACTATACACTTATCAACTTAATCTCAATATCAATTAGTAAACAAAAATCACAATGCATACCTTTCCATTGAAATAGCTATGGTGAATGCCTTGGTTTCTTTTAAATCTTTCCTTTCTCAATTTGACAATGAAGAAGAAGAAAGATGAGCATTCCTTCCTTTCTCTCCCTCACTCACGGCAATGGCAAGGTGAAAGGGTGAACAAAAACCTTTTTCTTCTTCTTTCTCTCTAGCTACGGCACAATGGGGGGGCATCCATGCTCATTTTTTTTTTGTTCATTTCTTTAATGCTAGTTTTTTTTTTATTCTATTGTTTCCTACATACCCCACTAACATAACATGTTGGAAACATGTTTCCTTGCCCATAATTTTGTCATGGCCGGCCACTATCCTTGTCAAATGGATTATTTGACATGCAACTCCATTTATTTTACTTCATTCCTTTATTAACCTCTTAAAATTAGCCACTCATAATTGAATCCTTTCACATGAGCCCTTTTCTTTCAATTCACATTCAAATTAACTAAATCAAAGAATTAAAAATTCACACATGCATTTTCACATATTTAGACAGTAACTATCATACTCAAATGATTTAGTGACTCGGTTTAGCGGTCCCGGCTGCTTTCCGACTAGGGTCACTTTAGGGATGTCACAACTCTCTCCCACTTAAGAAATTTTCGTCCCGAAAATCTTCTTGGTAAATAGGTTTGGGTATCGCTCTTTCATAGAGTTCTCGGGTTCCCAAGTGGCTTCTTCAATTCGTGTTTATGCCACAACACCTTCACTAATGGAATTTTCTTATTTCGCAACTCTTTTACTTCACGTGTCGAATGCGAACCGCTCTTCTTCATAACTCAAATTAGGTGAATCTCAATCTCGGATGGAGTGATTACGTGTGATGGGTCGGATCTATATCGTCAAGCATCGAGACTTGGAAAACATTGTAAATCTTTTCGAGCTCGGGGTAAAATTAATCGATGCGCTCTTGGCCCAACTCGTTCGGATACTTCATACGGACCGATGAATCTCGGACTCAATTTGCCCTTACGGCAAAATCTAAGCACCTTCTTCCAGGGTGAGACTTTGAGAAATACCTTGTCTCCAACCTGATATTCCATGTCTTTTCTTTTCAAATCCGCATACGACTTTTGGCGATCCGAAGCAGCTTTCAAACCTTCACGAATTACTCAAACTTTCTGCTCGGAATCCTTAATCAAATCAACCCCGAAGACTTTACTTTCACTAAGTTCAGTCCAGAATAATGGGGTACGACATTTACGACCGTATAAAGCCTCGTAAGGCGTCATCTTAATACTTGATTGAAACTATTGTTGTAAGCGAATTCAATCAAAGGTAATTACCGTTCCCATGAACCACTAAACTCAAGGATGCAACATCTCAACATATCCTCGAGTATTTGAATTATCCGTTCGGATTGACCATCGGTTTGGGGATGAAAAGATTGCAAAAATACGACTTGGTACCCAAAGCCTCTTGTAATTTCTTCCAAAACCGCGATGTAAATCTTGGGTCTCTATCCGACATGATAGAAATAGGTACCCCATGCGATCGAACAATTTGGGAGATGTATAATTCTGCCAATTTATCGGCGAAAAATCCGGCGGACAGGATAAAATGAGCGGACTTGGTCAATTTATCAACAATGACCCAAACCGAGTCTTTCTTATTACGAGTCAATGGTAACCCGGACACAAAGTCCATTGTTACTCGATCCCATTTCCATTCGGGTATCATGATTGGCTGAAGTAATCCCGATGGCACTTGATGTTCCGCTTTCACTTGTTGACATATCAAACACTTTGAAACAAATTAAAATGTCCCGTTTCATATCGGGCCACCAAAATTGACGTTTGGTCATTGTACATTTAGTACTACCGGGTGGGTGACATTCGACTCATTGTGAGCCTCGTTCAAAATCATCGAAACAAGTTTGAATTCCTTGGAATACATAATCGACCCTTGAATGTCAAGCAATCATTGTCATCAATCTGAAATTCCGATTCCTCATTCGAAACACATTCGGCTCGCTTAGCGACCAATTCGGCGTCGACCTTCTGAGATTCGAGTACTTGATGAATCAATAACGATTTGGTCTCTAATTCGACTAGTAGCACCTCATCGGGTGAAACGGATAGATGAGCATCCATTGCTCTCAAAGCAAACAGTGCCTTGCGACTTAAGGCATCGGCCACCACGTTGGCCTTTCCCGGGTGATAATCAATGATGAGTTCATAGTCTTTCAACAACTCAAGCCAACGTCTTTGTTGCAGGTTTAAATCTCTCTGAGTCATCAAATATTTTAGACTCTTGTGGTCCGAATAAATGTGACACCTTTCCCCAAACAAGTAATGCCGCCATATCTTCAAGGCGAACACTATGGCTGCTAGTTCAAGGTCATGGGTCGGATAGTTTCTCTCATGCGGCTTTAGTTGTCTCGACGCGTAAGCCACAACTCGACCTTCTTGCATCAACACACAACCTAACCCAAGCAAGGATGCGTCACTGTATATGACAAACTCTTTACCGGACTCCGACTGTACTAGTACTGGGGCCTCGGTTAAACGGGTCTTTAGTCGATCGAAACTTTCTTGACAGTGTTCCGACCACTCGAACTTAACATCTTTTTGAAGTAGTTTTGTCATCGGTGCAGCTATCACCGAAAAACCTTTCACAAATCGTCGATAGTATCCGGCAAGCCCCAAAAAGCTCTTAACTTCGGTAACATTCCTTGGTGGTTTCCAATTGACTATGGCTGAAATTTTGTTGGGTCCACCACGACACCGTCACGGACACCACGTGCCCCAAAAGCTAACCTCTTTCAACCAAAATTCACATTTACTGAACTTTGCGTATAACTGCTTATCTCGTAAGATTTGCAACACTAGCCTCAGGTGTTCAGCATGTTCAGTTTCATCTCTCGAATAGACCAAAATGTCATCGATAAATACAACTACGGACCGATCCAAGTATGGCCTGAAAATTCTATTCATTAAATCCATAAACACCGCAGGGGCATTAGTGAGCCCAAGCGGCATCACCAAGAATTCGTAGTGACCGTACCTAGTTCTAAAAGCGGTTTTGGGTATGTCCGATTCTCGGACCCTCAACTGATAGTACCCCGATCTCAAATCTATCTTTGAAAACACTGAGGCTCCCTTTAATTAGGTAGACTCAACTCGGACTATCTCATTATTTGCACTCCTCAAATCAATGGTTTTCTTTTCGCAGATTCACTGCTTGCCTCATGTGCGGTCACCAATCCATACCAAGAATAACATCGAATTCATCAAATGGTAGAAGCATCAGATCGGCCGAAAAACAGATTCTCGAATTATTAGGGGCATCTCTTGCACACTTTATCAACGAGTACGTATTGACCCAAAGGGTTTGACACTCGAATTACGAACTCAGTAGACTCAACAGGTAGAGTCTTACTGGATGCTAAGGTTTCACATACATATGAATGAGTAGAGCCGGGGTCAATCAATGCAATCACACTAGTATCAAAGAGAGTGAAAGTACCAGTGATAACGTCAGGGGAGGATGCCTCCTCTCGTGCGCGGATGGCATATGCTCTAGCAGGAGCACGGGTCTCGGATCGAACAGCCGTATCAGAGGCTCCTCTCTGATTACCACCCCTACCTCTAGAAATTCTCGGGGGCCTACCTCTAGCCGTCGTTCCACTAGGTCTTGCACCTTGCGTCTTATTCCTCTCATCTAGCTCCGTGCAATCTCTAATGAAGTGGTCCTTCGAACCGTATCCATAACAGGCCCTATTAACAGACTTACCCCAACATTCACCTAGGTGTCGTCTTCCACATTGGGGGCATTCAGGTCTCTCTTGGCGATTATTGCCCACACTAGCTACCAAGTAGCTCGAGTCCGTCAATGGTCGGGCTCGATGGAAATTCCATAATCGCCCTCGTCTTATTAGTGTCCTCCACGAACTTCTTTACCACCGAGAACGGAGCTTTACTCACGATCTTTTACGATAATCTCTTGCTTCAAATTCAGCCTTCTTCTTTTCCTTTCCAAGTTCTTCCGCCTTGCGAGCTCGTTCGACTAGTGTTACGAACTCCTTTATCTCCAAAATACCCACTAGCGACTTTAAGTCTTCATTCAATCCTTCTTCAAATCTTTTGCACATAGCAACCTCATCAGCCACACACTCCGAGCATACCGACTAAGTCTTACGAACTCATGTTCAGTATTCGATATCTGATCATCCGGCCTTGCTTGAGTTCCAAGAACTCCTTACGCTTCGATCGATGAACCGTTGACTAATGTATTTCTTTGAAATTGGATTGAAAGAAATCCCAAGTAACTCGTTCATTTGGGACTATGGAAATTAAAGTCCTCCACCAATAGTAAGTGAGTCTCGCAACAAGGATATAGCACACTTAAGACATTCATCGGTGTGCATGACAGTTCATCTAACACTCGAATGGTGTTATCGAGCGAACTTCGGCCTTTTCGGCATCATCGGTAACTATGGCCTTGAACTCCTCATTACGCTTCCTAATCAAGTCCACGGTGGTTTACTCAGCCTCACGGGATTAATGGCTGGAGGCATTGCGGGCTCTTGGGGTGGGGTATTTGAATTCGGGAATGGTTGGACAGCCGGATTGGTTCGGGCATATTGCGCGACCCACTCATTCATCATGGTGAAGAAGGCTTGTTTAGCCCTACATTTTGATTATTCGCGGATGATGAGGCTCAACAGGCGGTGTCCCTTTGCGGGAGCAGCCGCTACACTTTCAACGTCATCCGCCAAGGGTCTCTCTACCCCGGGTTC